>NW_022147289.1:3585063-3589602 GCF_002938485.1 Sitophilus oryzae
ACCTATTTACAACTACTTATCAAAAAGGAATTTATTTGAATTCATTTTAAAAGGCGCGAGCACGACTACCGACTGTTGCTCTGTGCAGAGGGCTTTGGTTTTTATACCACCTGTTAAACAGTTCACGATTAATCCATAGATCATTAGGTGCATAGAAAAGATTTAGGATGTTCTCGTGTATTCGCCGCCATACCAATGAACTTTCGATTGTTCTTGTACATTCGATCGGCCGGGCCGAGTCATTGCGGTGTCTCTTCTTTAATGCGATTCCAGAAAGTCATATGGGGGCGGGACATATTAAAACGGGGCTGATTTCGCCACATTAGTAATATTTTTCATTATTTTTTTTTACCTAAATTCTATTTTTTATTTTAACTATACTGTATCAAGTTAATTTTATAAGGACATTACCAAAAAATTAAATATTTATCATTTCAGTGTATTTTTATTTTTGTTTATAGATATTTTATGTGCTTGCTATATATTTGATATACGAGCAACATATTTGAAATGCGGTAGCAGAAAAAAGACTGTATATAAACTATTTAAAGTATTATAATTTTTGGTTAGAGCTCGCTTTTCTCGTTTAATAATTTTTGAACAATATACTTAACAATACTTAACAGTATTTTGTGTATACTATTAATTTCTTTATTAATGTTGTCTATCTTATTTACAGTTAAGCGGCCTACACAAGTCCAACTTGGTTGATCCAACGGTGCATTTAGAAAACAGTTACCGATAGTGAATTGGCTATTCTTCTAAACTGTTCTGGCGGTCCTTTTATAAGTTATAATCCACGGTGTTAAACTATTTAAAAAATCCTTTAATTATTTCTTATTTTTGAAAGGATTTATATCAAACCATGTTATTATTATATACAAAAATATATTTTACAGTTTTCTCTTAAAACAATAAGAAAACATTTCTTTTTAAAAATGTTCGTGGACCATACTTTTATTGATATCGGATCAATAAATAATTTTCCCAATCAGCGCGATTACTGATGATGTTGCCCGTATTACTCATCAAGTAATATTACTGTTTGTTAAATATGGATCTTGTATAGTACAATTCTTTTAAAAGTTCCTTAATATGGCCGACCTAGTTACGGAAATTGGTAATTTTTTTAATGAAAAATAAGTTGGCGTTAGCGAATTCAGAAATTGATTTACTCTTTGGTTAACAATAACATTTTTCAGGATTGTCAAGTTGACGTTAAGTTAGGTTATTAGGTGGTTGTCATAAATCATAAATAAAAACATAGATTATTGAAATTATTTAATAAGAATAAAGGTAGTTTACCGCAGATCCAAAGAGATTTTACTTAAAGGTATTTCATAAACTTTCTCAGTCAGAATATTGACTCCCCTGTGTTTCTTATATTTCAGTTAAAGGGACGTAAGAACTATAGGAAGTGAATTTTTGTTTTCATGTTTTGACGATATCTGAGAGTTCCTAGAATTATCAAGATTATTAAATAATTATAGTTATTTAATAAGTGAAATTAATAGAAGACTTGGAAATAGGATGATGCGTTTCATGTTATAGTTGATAGATCACCCAATTTCTCTTAATTTGTTTTTATTTCAGTACAGTTAATCACAAATTGAATTGATGTGTGCAAAAACAGCTATATATTTTCAAACATCTTATTTAAATAGTTCTTTTATATACTGTTAAACTGTATCCACTATAAAGTCTTTAGCAATAAGTTATAAGGTAATAAATGTTGTAGATATAATTTATGAAAATTTATATATAAAGATTAGAACACAATTCTCTGAGGGAAAAAGAAATACTGAAAAACTCATTAAATATACTTTATTAAAAATAACAACATACAAAAACAGTCATCCATGCAAACTGTAATAATCAGAACATTATCCACATTATACCTAAATTTGTGTTCACACTCCTATCAGGAAAGCTATAAATGTTTGTTTAAATATTAACTTATTTTAAATTCACAGAAACACATCAAAATATGTTACAACCACAACGATATGTTTGGAATCAGTACTAAATTTTATACCTAGTGATGCGTCAACTAACAAGTATAGGATAAAAAAGAATTCTTTTTTTTTGGCCCCTTCTTCTACTTATTGTATTTTGTTTGTAAAAAAGAATTATTAATATAGAGTGTAGTATACGATGTCCTGCTTATTTATGAAATGACTTTCCTTTCAAATGTGAGAAATACCAGTTAAATAAAACATAATTTTTGGTTTGGTTTGGTGTTTTATATTCTTATATATATATATATATATATATATATATATATATATATATATATATATATATATATATATATATATATATATATATATATATATATATATATATATATAGATTTATTAAACCGCTTTTATACGAGCCCATAAACTACGTTGCTTCATTGGGCTCAGACCCGATTTCGACATTTCAGGCCCGGGGTCGGGTCTGAGTAATGATTTCAGTGGTTATCGTCTAGAACGGTTTCCCCACTTCCCCTGACCAAATTTCAGCTGGGCCTGAAAAAATGGTTTTATGTTTTTTATATACGATTGGGGGTACACCGGTATTGACACGGGCGGCGCCACCTTCGACATTAGTATAAGTGTATAAGCCGATTTACGTTGAATCGATGTATTCAGACCCAAGAACCGGCAACACGGTAAAGCAAACTATTAAAGGGAAACGAAGATATAGCTGTGTTATATTTGGTAGAAAACAAAATGCTCATACTCTAATTAGAATATTAAGAAATTGAGACGAAAAAAATCCGGTCGTTCGGCTAATAAATATTAGAAACAAAATTATTTCGATTGGCGGGTCAAAAATTGTACGAGTACCTAAAAATTTATTTCGATGCTATGATTTCGTTGTAGAAGTAACTAAATTTTTTTTCATCTAAATCGATCAGCGCGTCGTGTCAAAGAATTGTAGGAGTAACTACAAATTTATTTCGATGCTGTGATTTCGCTGTAGAAAAGTAGTACCTAAAATTTATTCGTCTAAATCGATCGTCGTGTCAAAAAATTGTACGATTACATAGAAATTTATTTCGATACTATGACTTCGTTGTAGTATTGTAAGTATTTAAAAATTATTTTCATTTAAATCGATCGTCGTATACCGGGTGCGTCTCAAAAGTGGCTTACCCTCTACAACTTTTTATTTTGTCAGATAAAAACGAGTTTTGGTATGTTAGTATATAACATAAATTAGGATTGATTGACGTATTCAATTGTTTTTGGTCACTTCCTGTTTCACCTGAAATTACTACAACTTTTTGATTTTTAAAATGACACCCCGGTATGTTTTACATTATTCGATAGAAAATCACACTTTGAATAGAAAGGCATATCATAATATGTCAATTTTTGACATTTTCACATATGATTTATTTGTAACATGCGGTTCATAATGACAATTTGACTCGAGTACCAAATTGTGGTACCAAATTATTCGTAGAAAAATGCTTTTTCCAAATATGCTATCGAGCCACCTTCGTTCCGTTTGAAAAAATTGAGATATGATTAAAAATTCGATTTTGATATCTTTTAACGGGCCCGGACAAGAGACGAAAATCATTAGACTATCAAATCTATTTTTCCAAGGCTCCTTGATTAAAAATTAGTGTTTTTAACAGATCCATTGCACTCTATAATAGATAGAAATTTAAAATACGATTTTTTAAGCGAAAATGTCAAAAGTTGACATATTATGATATATTATTCTATTCAGAGTGTCATTTTCTATCGAATAATGTAAAAATATACCGGGGGTGTCATTTAATAATCAAAAGTTGTAGTCATTTCCTGTAAAACTGGAAGTGACCAAAAACAATTGAATACGTCAATCAATTCCAATTTATGTCATATACTAACATACCAAATCTCGTTTTTTTATCCAAAGAAAAATAAATAAAAAAGTTATAGCGGTGGACCACTTTTGAGATGCACCCGGTATAAAATGGCAGCAACCTTCATTCCATAGCCATCGCTGACGCTAATTTTTTTTTTCGATTATAGGATAGCTAATCAGTACAATAATTAATTTTATTAGATTACTACGTTCACTAAGATCTAAAATAGTAATTTTAGTGTAACAAAAATGTTGATTGCTACAAGTAATACGTTGTATATTCAGTTTACGGCTGGATGCTATCTACCAACACCATATAAATATGATAAACATGTTCTATGGTTGCATCTCTATAATATGTTCTACCTTCTATCTATATTAACTTCGTAGTCGAAAACTTAATTAGGGTAATATATGGTAATATAATATTAATATTCATTGATTGCAATATGAATGAGAATAGTGCTTTGTTTTAATCATAATTCTAATAAATTGAACTTGAAAGTATGGGTTTCCCAGAAAAGTAGGTGGTTCCCAATCTATACAAATAGGGAATTCCCAGAAGTTCATGCTTTTAAACCTACACTTTTTTTACTACTTTACTGCTATAGGAATTTTATTTAAATTTCAATGATTACATTACACTTTTAAACATTTTGTTTACAGTTTCATCCAAACTCAACTCGCCAG
>NW_022147289.1:3591026-3606699 GCF_002938485.1 Sitophilus oryzae
TATTATCGTGATTCCTGTCCAGCAAATGTACTAATACTCGTAGTATAAGAAAACTAATATATGGGTCAGAAGTAGAACAAATCTACTAAATGCAGGATAATAGATTGCTAGATTGAATCATACATTTGCTGGATAGAAGTCACATAAAAAAGGAAAATAATATGTAGCTCGATTGAAGCGTATGTTTGCTGGACAGAGATCATGATAAGGAGAAAAAAAATGAAGCTACAAATGATTAGAAAGTCTGGGATACAGAAATATAGGGTTACAATTGGAGACATTTGTTACCCTATGACCTATCTAGTCTCTCCTATGACCTAATCACAAATTGGAGAAAAACCTCACGACAGAAATAACTGAGAGTCTTATTTCTATATTTGGATAACATGTGGCTAAAGAAAAGGAAGAAATTTTATTTGAGTTTACACAAAAATAAGATTAATTTTTTCTGGTGTTCTATTCAATTTGACTTAATAAATATATCCTATTTATCATCAAAAAATATTTTAAATGAGACCTTAATTCGAGACTTAACATCCACACGACTTTCCTCAATGAACCACTCGAAAACCGTGCATCTACCTATTTAAGAGCCCACGTAATCTTATCCACTTTTTCTAAGATGAAAAGGCCTCTAAAAAAAAAACGATACTCTATAAATTTCCGACGCTTAGAAATTAAAAGAACCAAACTCACAATACGAATCACATTTGTTTGTGTGCATATCCCTTTCTTTATAGCACCGTCCACCGTATATCCATCCATATTCGTCTTTGTAAGGCCGTATCTAATTCGAGAGAGCGGCCGCTCACAAAAGCCTTAATGTATGTGCATAAATAATTCGAATAAAATTTAAATATTGTCGCTGGGCTCACAACCTGACTTCTTTTATAATAAACTCCCGTATTTTCTTTGTTTTCTCGCCCCATCTCCCTCTTCTTCTTCTCCTTTCGTTTTTATTCGGCCGCATTCAAAATGGGATTTGTCTTGTCGGCGATAAAGTAGCTCTCGTTGTTTATAATAAGATTCGGTGACGGTCCATTCAGAGAGTAAGGTGGTAGTTGACGGGTGGGACAATTGACATAATACCGGATACGTGATTTTGAAATAACCTCGTTCGCTGTTCTTCTTTAATTTAGATACAGTTATTCGTCTCTCTGGTATTTTTTAGGTATTAAATATGTAATGAAGATATGTTCCGGGCTTTCTAGCTGATTAATTAATTAAACAGAATTATTTTGAAAAATAAGAAATAAAAGGATAACCAAACAAACACTTTATTTGAACAAAATGATGATTATCATGATCAAAAATACACGGCGTCAAGTTGGCTTGAAAATTCAGATCAATGTTATTGCATAATTTATATGAAAACAACAATTTTGAAATCATTTTGGCGCCTTTCTTATTTACCATCACATCAGTATTTAACACACTTCATCATCATGTTATCAACATCTTAAATCATATTTATATCATTCTGTTATTGTTCTGGACGAAGTCCACAATTTGGGCGACTCTGGTTCTGCAAATGGGGGTTTTAGGGTCTGTTTGCTCCTGTGTATTCTTCTTTTTCTCTCCATTTTTTCCTCGGCTAAGGGTATTGCGGCGGGTTGCTGTTGGCTTACTCCGCAGCTGGTCTGGACGAAGCCCACAATCCTGGACGACTCTGGTCTGGGGCTGCAAATTGGGAATTCTAGTTCCTCAGTTTGCTTCTTTGTATTGTTCTTTTTTTCTCCATCTCCATATATGCGAAATTCGTACTGATTAAGCCCATAAGCTAATAACACGTGTCTGCGGTTTTTACTCTCTTGCAGGCTGTGCCGTTACATTTTTCCTATTTTTCTATATATTTTCCCATTATTATTCTTTTTCTTTCATATTTGTAACATTGAGGTTTTTGATTTTGATGTGATATTTTTGGTCCTAAAATATAGATACTGATGTAACACATCCAATGTCTCATATCCCATAAAAATTAACAGCAACAGATATATGTTTGGATGATGACTCTTCGAGTCCTCTAAGCCAATAATTATTACTTGTCAGCCACACTCATATGCTCCCACACAAGAAGAGATCAAAACCACTGCCTTCCCCATATCCATCGTTTGCTGTTCGCATGGTTTTCAACAAAATTCACCATGTACTTTTTAAATAATGTCTATATTTTTTTTTTTTTTTTTTTATTATAATTTTGTTCTTAACTTGCTGCATTTTACGACAACATTGGTTTCATAGATGTGTAAATACTCAATAAAACATCCAAGTGCCTTTGTTTACTGAGCTTACAGGTTGGATTATATTCAGCCTCTCGAAACATGTTTTAATGGATTCTGTAGTTCTCGTTATTTGAAACAAACATGATTTCATTTGACGCACATAGCAACAAGGGTGTTGAATAGGATTCTCAATTTTCGGGATCGGGATCCCGTTTTGAAAACGGAATATTAGAACCTATAATTTCAGAATCAGTGTTGCACAAGAGTCTTGAAAATGTCTTGCAAGACCAAGACTCTTGCAAGAAATTCAAGACAAGACTTTCAAAATTTCTTTTCTTGAATTTTAGTTATGCCGGGTTTATACAACATTACGTAATCACAATCATAGTCATAATCATAAAAGTTAAACTATCCACTTCCTATAAACCTGTTGACATCTACCATGAACTTAGCCTTTAATTATGTTACCCAACTTCACTGATATAAAAATATAATAAACTATAAACGCACATTAAAATTGCGTTGTGATTATGACGATGATTAAGACTGTGATTATGATACGACTTATGCAAATGTTGTATAAACCCGGCATTAATATTGACCAGTGTTCATTTTTTTTTATCATAGCCAGTGTTTTAAAGTTGAGAATGAAATAAAATAAAGTCGAGGCAACAAACCGTATGTTGGTAATTGGTATTATACACAAAATTATATTGGTATAATCCTTTGGTATTATAAAAATAAAACTAACGGTATTTGAAACTAATGGTGGGTTCGTGGAGCACGCTATTTGCGCTATTTTGTACTACTTTTCATGCACGAAATTGCTCCGCGAACAAAAAGTAGTATCAAATAGAACAAATAGTACAATCTATAGCATGACCTTTCCGTACACCCTGTATCCAAACTTTTCCAACCAAACTTCCATAATAAAAAAATAAAATAAATATACCATAAAAAATAAAAGTAACAAAGGGGTAACCAAAATAGAACATAATAAACTAACAAGAATTAACAACTAGAACTAAATTATGAACTTAACCTTACTTATTCTTATTCACTTTATTCAGCCTTTATTTGGCTCATGTTTCGTCAAACGGGCGAGTTGACGTAGTTCGTTTGCGATCCGTTAAGATTTTTTTTGCTAAAATTAACATCGTTGTTGTTCATTTTTCCGTATTACATTTTGTATACGACGCTTTCTATGAAATAAAATATAGAAATATTATTACTTTTTTGTTAGAATGTAAAATTATTCAAGACAAGAAATTTCAAGTCTTGCAAGACAAGACAAGACTTTGCCATTCAAGAAATCTGCAAGACAAGACTTTGAAAATTTCTTGTCTTGAATTTCAAGACAAGACAAGAAATTGAGTTTCAAGACAAGAATTCTTGTCTTGTGCAATACTTCCAGAATCCCGGGATCCTGGGAATGACTACCAGAATGAAAAATTTAATCTAGAGAAATACATAGAAAGAAATAATAGGAAAAGAGCTTTATTAAAATAAACAAAACAAAAAAACATTCATATTTAGTAAAAAATACAATTCTTTTGCAAAAAACAAAATATAGCAAACACGGAAATATAACTTTTAGATATTGACGCTCTGCTTATTATAAAATAAAAAAAAAATATTAAAAGTAGGTACACCTTAGTAAAAAAAATAATTTATAATAATATATAATAAGACTATCAATAACTAAATATGTATCCATAAAATCTAAATGCGATACGAATACTTTTATATGTACTCAAATAAACGGTAATTTGTTGAATAGATCCGGATTCCCATAAAGCTTCAATGATTTGTGGATTCTAAAATGGTAGAACTGTACGAGGATTATCTATAAACCGTGGGTGTTGTAATGTACGTTTTGAATACTTTAAACACGATATGCACTTTAAGTGTAGTACCACAGAACGATCAGTTGCTTGTAAATTAAAGTATTAGTGGATTAATACGGACATCGGATGGCCGGTGTTTGAATAACTGTACTTAAGTCTTTGAGTATACACGTTTTCTTAAGTATTGGGAGCTTTATTTTGTTTATGGTTGTATTAACATCTTAATAGATTTCTTTGTGGAAATCACTAGATAATTGGATTTTATAGAGAATATAATAGCGGCAAATGGAATAATATCTATTGTTACCGATAAACCTTATATTATGTTTTTTAATTATTTAATTCGTACCATCCTTTTCTCAAAGCTCACCGCAGTTTTGATCCTCCTGTAACTTTGATGTGTATAAAGCAAGAATATTAATTTTTACTAATCAAGAGGACGCACTATTATAGCTGGCTATATTGTATGTATATAGAGTCACCAAAAGAAGAGAGATCATCAAAATTCGAAGGTACTTCTAGAAGTTTCACAGACTTCAAATTTAGAATTTTAGGTAGCTTTAAGCTTTTAACGGAAATGAAAAATCTCGAAATATTCTAGTGGATTAAAAATTAGGTGTCTAGCTGCTACAAGTAACTGTATTCCCAGTCGACAAAAAGTTTATATATCAATGTAACAACAATTCAAATGTTTATGAATTATTGCTAGTCAAACTTATTTAATCACAGTGACTCACTCACCGTCATCAAAATTTTAAGATATACTTCTAGAAGTTCCACAAATTTCAAATTTTGAATTTTATTTTAAGTAGATCTAAGCCTCGGTTTAAGCTTATAAAGAAAGGAAAAAATGAAAAATCTCGAAATATTCTTACGGATTAAAAGTTCTAGCCGCTACCGGTAACTGATTATCCAGTCGACAAAAAGTTAGAAAACTAGAATTAATCGATTTGCTGTAATTTCTTTACGCTCTCTAGGAGTAAAAATTGAACGCCAGCGCCATGACACATGAGCTAGCGAGATGACACGCGAGACGCCACGCGAGACGAAAATTTTGGTAACGATAAAAAAAGTGGTAAGCCAATGAGGAAGTTGAGATGTGTCTTTGGGGCGTTGTAACTTGGGCCCTATGTGATCTAGGAGGCTGAAATGGAACATTAGGGAACAATTACGTATCTGCCTTTTATTGCTTTATATCAGGCACAAGAAAGGCCTGGTAACGTAACAACGACGCCACCTAGAACACATTTCCCTAAAAGGAATAAAATGCCCACTGGGGTCCGCGTGTTTATCAAAAATATTTATATTTCAATTCAAATTTTGCGAATTTGGTGAATAAAATTATTTATTAATTAGATACTATAGACTATAGATAATTACTATACAATATACAGACGGACAGACGATAATTATAATACAAACTTTGTGAAAGTCAATCAAATTATTGATTAATTTTTAACTTATTACTTTTCCATAAGGTATTACGTTACTTTAAGCGATATCGCTGTTTATGTGTCGATTTTGCGGTGTCGAGGTCGCGACAGCCAATGTTACTTTTCCATAAAAACGATGCCAGTAGTATAATAATAATACAAATTATAAATAGTACAATACAATAGTAAAATGCTAAGTCTCCGAAAGAAATTTTTCTACTATACAGGGTGGTCCGAATTGTATTCCAGAAACTTCGGCAGCATATTCTGCAGATAAAAACAAGTAAAAAAGTTCGTATAAACGTATGTCCCAAAATGCTTAGTTTCGGAGATACAGGGTGTAGAAATTTCATTTTTATTTCGATTTTTTCCAAATAATTTCTGAAATAACTTCAATATTTGCATGAAAATTGGTGTTTGGGAGTTTTTTGATATGAGAAATTTGATTTTGATGTCATTATGACTCCTACTAGTAGAGGGAGCCACCTACATATTTTTTAACTATTTTGAATATTAATAATTTTTCGTCCGTACCTGTATAAAACTACTGGGTAAAAAATATACATTTACGATGTTTTTTACGTGAAAAAGGTCTCTTGGTAAAAATCGCTACGTGTAATGGTTTTCGAGATATTTGGAATTGAAATTATCAATACCAGTCAACATTGATATAAATTAAACATGTTGACTAAACAGTTATTAGACTGAAATCAAAAAATTTAAATGTTTATATACCAAAAGTTCAACCGAAACTGTTTTATCATAATTTTTTGCAGAAAAATTTATGATTAATTTTAAAAAAATAAAAATTTTCTAAATTTATTATTTCAGTGAAATAACTATCTACTCAACGTGTTTATTTTTCGTCAATAATGACATGTATTGTCTATTTCCATGCTAAATATCTCGAGAACAATAATTACTTGTAGCGATTTTTACAAAGAGATATTTTTACGTAAAAAGCCCAGAGATATTTTGCCCAGTAGTTTTATGCAGGTACGAACAAAATATTACACAAAAACAGTTGAAATACAGTGTGTAGTAAGCCCCTCTACTAGTAGGGAGTCATATTGACACCGAAACCAAATTTCGTCAAAACACACACCAATTTTCACGAAATATTGACGTTACTGTAAAATTATTAGAAAACAAAAAAAAAAAAAAAAAAAAAAAAAAAAAAAAAAAAAAAAAAAAAAAATTTTACTATTTTATTTTGCAGAATAGCTGAAGTTTCCTTGAATACAACTCTGTATAAAAGTACTGAGACTAAAACTGAAAAGTCAATTTATTTTATTTAGTTTCTATTGAAGACCTATTCAACAATTTTGATATAAATTGTTAGTATTAATGTTGTTACAGCTTTTCATAGTGGAAGAATTGTGTTGGGAGACTTGGCATTTTTACATTCTATGTTTATGATCGGATAAAATTCATATGCAACATCTTACATTTTGAAGTACAGAAAACAGTGTCGCTTTTTCAAACTTTCAAGTAAAAAAATTGTTTTAGTCAAAAAGTTTTATATTTAAATATATACAAAAAAAAAAATAAAGGGAAATAGGTGGAGGGATTATGGAAGATCCTGTACAAAGCAAAAATAATGAAGCGCCCCATGAGCTTAAATTTAAAGTTAAAATACGAAAGAAACGAAATCGTCAATCCTACATTTCAGCCAATGACATCCGTATTGTTAGGATGAATAGTAAACATTTTAAAAACGAGAGCCCGACTTAAAATATATATAAATTATTTTTTAAGTTTGATTGCCCGAAACTAATTAAAAATATTGAGTATGGCATATCGTTGTACTCAGGAGATCGAATTTTTTCAAAATATTAAATTAAAAATGCAGGTCCATATTTAAAAAAATTAAGCTTGGCCTATGTATCTTACAAATTATCAGCTAATTTCAAAAAATACTATTATGAAGCCTTGATAAAGTGGCCATGAGAATGTGGGATTAGTTTTAGAAATTTCTAAAAGTAACGACAGGAAAATAAATTTGATTTTCAAGAAAATCGTTTTTTTTCTAAATAACTCAGCAATCCTTGAACATTTGAAACTTTTTGATGGGACCTGATGATCCCAAGGCACAAATTTGTCCCAATTTTGAATTTAATTTTCAATGATTGCATGTCCATAGAATATAGAGAGTTTGTCGACCTCACTATATCATAGTGAAGAATAAGTTCTGCTAAACTCTTAAGAAAGTTATTAGTAGTAAAATATTGGATATACTAATATTTCGGTATATGTATACATTTTCATTCGGCATTGAGGCATGAGAACTGTACTGATCATCTGTGATATACCCCGTCTAACAATTACTTCATTGTTACCACGCACAATACTCTTGTCATTTTGTCTCCTTCTGTTTTCGTTGAATACAACTTTGCCGCTCTAAAAAGAAGACCAAAAATTAGATCCGCCGCTACCTTCTCTCGGCTCGAAACAATTCCATCCGAACTGTTTACCTGAAGTTAAATCACATAAAATTCAATCCATCCCTTATGACACCGTCAAGTTGCCGAAAAAACCTTTTAATTACAATCTAACAGCGAAAAAAACGCATTCGTACCCTTTGCTCTATTTACCTGGCCGCGCCGTATAATAGAAACTTATTGGATCATCCCCTTTTTCCGGACAATCGGAAAGAATGAATGACGGTGGCGCTTTCCCAGCATCTGTCCTCGGATATCCCGCGAGGTTCTGGTGGCAAAAATCACTATAAATAAGGTTAACGAAGTGCCTGGGACAAATACGGGGCCCAGCTTGACGTCGACCTCACGATATGGGTTGGAAGTTTCTTCGCGCTACACTTACCGTTCTGACTTTTATTTGGTCCAGGGGGTAGGAACGGGTGCATTGTTCGGCTATTTCCACCTATTGTGCCGATTAATTTATTCTTTTCACGGATGTCTATTGTGAGAAATGTAGGATTGACGATTTCGTTTCTTTCGTATTTTAACTTTAAATTTAAGCTCATGGGGCGCTTCATTATTTTTGCTTTGTACAGGATCTTCCATAATCCCTCCACCTATTTCCCTTTATTTTTTTTTGAGAGCAACATATTTAAATATAAAACTTTTTGACTAAAACATAATTTTTTTACTTGAAAGTTTGAAAAAGCGACACTGTTTTCTGTACTTCAAAATGTAAGATGTTGCATATGAATTTTATCCGATCATAAACATAGAATGTAAAAATGCCAAGTCTCCCAACACAATTCTTCCACTATGAAAGCTGTAACAATATATTAATACTAACAATTTATATCAAAATTGTTGAATAGGTGCTTCAATAGAAACTAAATAAAATAAATTGACTTTGTTTTAAACGAAATCTCAGTACTTGGTTAGTGGTTCGAATTGCCCTGGAATTGGCATATTCCGCAATAAAATAAGCAAAAAGTTCGTATAAATACAGCCTTGTACGCTTAATTTCAGAGATACAGGGTGGAAAAATTTCATTTTTATTAATAAAAAAAAGTTTTTTTCTAAATAATTTCTGAGTTTTTTTTTTTTTTTTTTTTTTTTTTTTGACATGAGAAATTCTGATTTTGCAGTCACGAGTGACTTCTTCAGTAAGGGCGCCACCTACATGTATTTTAACCGTGTTTTGAAGCGTAATAACATTTTGCTCAGTTTGTATAAAACTATTGAGCGAAAAAATATACATCTCAGACTTTTACGTAAAAATAGTTTCTTTAAAATCGCCACGAGCAAACCGTTCTTAAGATATTTAGTATGAAATAGACAATACATGTCATTATTGACGAAAATAAACACGTTGAGTAGATAGTTATTTCACTGAAATAATAAATTTAGAAAATTTTTATTTTTTTAAAATTAATCATAAATTTTTCTGCAAAAATTATGATAAAACAGTTTCGTTTGAAACTTTTGGTATATAAACATTTAAATTTTTGATTTCAGTTCATTAACTGCTTAGTCAACATGTTTAATTTATATCAATGTTGACTGGTATTGATAATTTCAATTCCAAATATCTCTGAAACCATTACACGTAGCGATTTTTACTAAGAGACCTTTTTCACGTAAAAAACATCGTAAATGTATATTTTTACCCAGAAGTTTTATACAGCCGGACGAAAAATTATTAATATTCAAAATAGTTAAAAATATGTAGGTGGCTCCTACTAGTAGGAGTCATAATGACATCGTAAAATCAAATTTCATATCAAAAACTCCCAAACACCAATTTTTCATGCAAATATTGAAGTTATTTCAGAAATTATTTGGAAAAATCGAAATAAAATGAAATTTTCTACACCCTGTATCTCCGAAACTAAGCATTTTGGGACATGTTTATACGAACTTTTTACTTGTTTTTTATCTGCAGAATATGCTGCCGAAGTTTCTGAATACAATTCGGACCACCCTGTATAGTAGAAAAATTTCTTTCGGAGACTTAGCATTTTACTATTGTATTGTACTATTTATAATTTGTATTATTATGGTACTACTGGCATCGTTTTTATGGAAAATGACAGCTGTGCGCGACACTCGACACCGCAAAATCGACACATAAACAGCGATATCGCTTAAAGTAACGTAATACCTTATGGAAAAGTAATAAGTTAAAAATTAATCAATAATTTGATTGACTTTCACAAAGTTTGTATTATAATTATCGTCTGTCCGTCTGTATATTGTATAGTAATTATCTATAGTCTATAGTATCTAATTAATAAATAATTTTATTCACCAAATTCGCAAAATTTGAATTGAAATATAAATATTTTGATAAACACGCGGACCCCAGTGGGCATTTTATTCCTTTTAGGGAAATGTGTTCTAGGTGACGTTGTTGTTACGTTACCAGGCCTTTCTTGTGCCTGATATAAAGCAATAAAAGGCAGATACGTAATTGTTCCCTAATGTTCCATTTCAGCCTCCTAGATCACATAGGGCCCAAGTTACAACGCCCCAAAGACACATCTCAACTTCCTCATTGGCTTACCACTTTTTTTATCGTTACCAAAATTTTCGTCTCGCGTGGCGTCTCGCGTGTTATCCTTGCTAGCTCATGTGTCATGGCGCTGGCGTTCAATTTTTACTCCTAGAGAGCGTAAAGAAATTACAGCAAATCGATTAATTCTAGTTTTCTAACTTTTTGTCGACTGGATAATCAGTTACCGGTAGCGGCTAGGAAGCTTTTAACTGTAAGGATATTCTGAGATTTTTCATTTTTTCCTTTCTTTATGCTTAAAACCGAGGCTTAGACTAACAAATAAAATTCAAAATTTGAAATTGGTGACACATCTAGAAGTATCTTAAAATTTTGATGACGGTGAGTGAGTCACTGTAGATTAAAATGTTAATTTGAATTGTTGTTACATTGATATATGTCTTTTTTGCTCTACTGGGAATACAGAATTTTTTTCAGAGCAGCTAGACACCTAATTTTTAATCCACTAGAATATTTCGAGATTTTTCATTTCCGTTAAAAGCTTAAAGCCACCTAAAATTCAAAATTTGGAATTTTTTTTTTTTTTTTTTATTGTTTTAGAATTTTGATGATCTCTCTTCTTTTGGTGACTCTATATACATACAATATAGCCAGCTATAATAGTGCGTCCTTGACAAAATTAATATTCTTAAGCTTTTATACACATCAAAGTTACAGGAGGATCAAAACTGCGGTGAGCTTTGGAGAAAAGGATGGTAATGAATTAAATAATTAAAAAACATAATATAAGGTTTATCGGTAACAATAGATATTATTCCATTTGCCGCTATTATATTCTCTATAAAATCCAATTATCTAGTGATTTCCACAAAGAAATCTATTAAGATGTTAATACAACCATAAACAAAATAAAGCTCCCAATACTTAAGAAAACGTGTATACTCAAAGACTTAAATACAGTTATTCAAACACCGGCCATCCGATGTCCGTATTAATCCACTAATACTTTAATTTACAAGCAACTGATCGTTCTGTGGTACTACACTTAAAGTGCATATCGTATTTAAAGTATTCAAAACGTACATTACAACACCCACGGTTTATAGATAATCCTCGTACAGTTCTACCATTTTAGAATCCACAAATCATTGAAGCTTTATGGGAATCCGGATCTATTCAACAAATTACCGTTTATTTGAGTACATATAAAAGTATTCGTATCGCATTTAGATTTTATGGATACATATTTAGTTATTGATAGTCTTATTATATATTATTATAAATTATTTTTTTACTAAGGTGTACCTAATTTCTTTTAATATTTTTTTTTATTTCATTAAGTAGAGCGTCATGCATCTAAAAGTTATTTCCAGCTATATTTTTGTTTTTTGCAAAAGAATTGTATTTTTTACTAAATATGAATGTTTTTTGTTTTGTTTATTTTAATAAAAGCTCTTTTCCTATTATTTCTTTCTATGTATTTCTTTAGATTAAATTTTTCATTCTGGTAGTCATTCCCAGGATCCCGGGATTCTGGAAGTATTGCACAAGACAAGAATTCTTGTCTTGAAACTCAATTTCTTGTCTTGTCTTGAAATTCAAGATAAGAAATTTTCAAAGTCTTGTCTTGCAGATTTCTTGAATGGCAAAGTCTTGTCTTGTCTTGCAAGACTTGAAATTTCTGTCTTGAATACCTACATTCTAACAAAAAAAAGTAATAATATTTCTATATTTTATTTCATAGAAAGCGTCGTATACAAAATGTAATACGGAAAAATGAACAACAACGATGTTAATTTTTAGCAAAATCTTAATGGATCGCAAACGAACTACGTCAACTCGCCTGTTTGACGAAATTATGAGCCAAATAAAGGCTGAATAAAGTGAATAAGAATAAGTAAGGTTAAGTTCATAATTTAGTTCTAGTTGTTAATTCTTGTTAGTTTATTAGTTCTATTTTGGTTACCCCTTTGTTATTACTTTATTTTATGGTATATTTATTTTATTTTTTATTATGGAAGTTTGGTTGGAAAAGTTTGGATACAGGGTGTACGGAAAGGCCATGCTAGAGTGTACTATTTGCTCTATTTGATACTACTTTTGTTCGCGGAGCAATTTCGCGCATGAAAAGTAGTACCAAACAGCGCAAATAGCGTGCTCCACGAACCCACCATTAGTTTCAAATACCGTTAGTTTTATTTTTATAATACCAAAGGATTATACCAATATAATTTTGTGTATAATACCAACTACCAATATACGGTTTGTTGCCTCGACTTTATTTTATTTCATTCTCAACTTTAAAACACTGGCTATGATAAAAAAATGAACACTGGTCAATATTAATGACGGGTTTATACAACATTTGCATAAGTCGTAATCATAATCACAGTCTTAATCATTGTCATAATCACAACGCAATTTTAATGTGTTTTATAGTTTATTATATTTTTATATCAGTGAAGTTGGGTAACACAATGAAAGGCTAAGTTCATGGTAGATGTCAACAGGTTTATAGGAAGTGGATAGTTTAACTTTATGATTATGACTATGATTGTGATTACGTAATGTTGTATAAACCTGGCATAACTAAATTCAAGAAAAGAAATTTTGAAAGTCTTGTCTTGAATTTCTTTTGCAAGAGTCTTGGTCTTGCAAGACATTTTCAAGACTCTTGTGCAACACTGATTCTGAAATTATAGGTTCTAATATTCCGTTTTCAAAACGGGATCCCGATCCCGAAAATTGAGAATCCTATTCAACACCCTTGTTGCTATGTGCGTCAAATGAAATCATGTTTGTTTCAAATAACGAGAACTACAGAATCCATTAAAACAACATTTTTCGAAGTACGAATATAATCCAACATATAATAAGCTCGATATAAACAAAGACGCGGATGTTTTTTATTGAGTATTACACATCTAGCAGAAACCAATGTTGTCGTAAAATGCAGCAAGTTAAGAATAAAATTGCATGACTTTTCGAGGAATGAGCCCAAGATATAGATGGCATTATTAAAAGCATGGTGAATTTTGTTGAAAACCATGCGAACAGCAAACGATGGATATGGGGAAGGCAGTGGTTTTGATCTCTTCTTGTGTGGGAGCATATGAGTGTGGCTGACAAGTAATAATTATTGGCTTAGAGGACTCGAAGAGTCATCATCCAAACATATATCTGTTGCTGTTAATTTTTATGGGATATGAGACATTGGATGTGTTACATCAGTATCTATATTTTAGGACCAAAAATATCACATCAAAATCAAAAACTATCAATGTTATAAATATGAAAAGAAAAGATAATAATGCGGGAAAATATATAGAAAAATAGAAAATGTAACGGCACAGCCTGCAAGAGAGTAAAAACCGCAGACACGTGTTATTAGCTTATGGGCTTAATCAGTACGGTACATCCATATCATATGGAGATGGAGAGAAAAAAAAAAGAACAATACAAGAAGCAAACGGGAGCCTAGAGTCCCAATTTGCAGCCCCAGACCAGAGTCGTCCAGGATTGTGGGCTTCGTCCAGACCAGCTGCGGAGTAAGCCAACAGCAACCCGCCGCAATACCCTTAGCCGAGGAAAAAATGGAGAGAAAAAAGAAGAATACACGGAGCAAACGGGAGCCTAAAACCCCCATTTGCAGAACCAGAGTCGCCCAGGATTGTGGACTTCATCCAGAACAATAACAGAATGATATAAATATGATTTAAGATGTTGATAACATGATGATGAAGTGTGTTAAATACTGATGTGATGGTAAATAAGAAAGGCGCCAAAATGATTTCAAAATTGTTGTCATTTTATATATAAAATTATGTAGCAAATAACATTGATCTAGATTTTCAAGCCAACTTGACGCCGTGTATTTTTGATCATGATAATCATCATTTTTAATTCAAATAAAGTGTTTGTTTGGTTATCCTTTTATTTTCTTATTTTTCAAATAATTCTGTTTTAATTAATTAATCGTAGAAGCGGAACATATCTTCATTACATATTTAATACCTAAAAAAATACCAAAGGGAAACGAAGAATAACTTGTATCTTAAATTAAAAAGAAGAACAGCGAACGAGGTTATTTCAAAATCACGTATCCGGTATTATGTCAATTGTCCCACCCGTCAACTACCACCTTACTCTCTGAATGGACCGTCACCGAATCTTATTATAAACAACGAGAGCTACTTTATCGCCGACAAGACAAATCCCATTTTGAATGCGGCCGAATAAAAACGAAAGGAGAAGAAGAAGAGGGAGATGGGGCGAAGAAGAAAACGAAGAAAAATACGGAGTTTATTATAAAGAAGTCAGGTTGTGGCGCGACCCAGCGACAATATTTAAATTTTATTCGAATTATTTATGCACATACATTAAGGCTTTTGTGAGCGGCCGCTCTCTCGAATTAGATACGGCCTTACAAAGACGAATATGGATGGATATACGGTGGACGGTGCTATAAAGAAAGGGATATGCACACAAACAAATGTGATTCGTATTGTGAGTTTGGTTCTTTTAATTTCTAAGCGTCGGAAATTTATAGAGTATCGTTTTTTTTTCTTTGGGAAGGCCTTTTCATCTTAGAAAAAGTGGATAAGATTACGTGGGCTCTTAAATAGGTAGATGCACGGTTTTCGAGTGGTTCATTGAGGAAAGTCGTGTGGATGTTAAGTCTCGAATTAAGGTCTCATTTAAAATATTTTTTGATGATAAATAGGATATATTTATTAAGTCAAATTGAATAGAACACCAGAAAAAATTAATCTTATTTTGTATAAAAACTCAAGCAGATTTCTTCCTTTTCTTTAGCCACATGTTATCCAAATATAGAAATAAGACTCTCAGTTATTTCTGTCGTGAGGTTTTTCTCCAATTTGTGATTAGGTCATAGGAGAGACTAGATAGGTCATAGGGTAACAAATGTCTCCAATTGTAACCCTATATTTTTGTATCCCAGACTTTCTAATCCATTTTGTAAGCTGCGTTCCATTTTTTTTTCTCCTTATCATGATCTCTGTCCAGCAAACATACGCTTCAATCGAGCTACATATTATCCATTTTTCCTTTTTTATCATGACTTCTATCCAGCAAATGTATGATTCAATCTAGCAATCTATTATCCTGCATTTAGTAGATTTGTTCTACTTCTGACCCATATATTAGTTTTCTTATACTACGAGTATTAGTACATTTGCTGGACAGGAATCACGATAACTGAACGAAGTGCCACTGA
>NW_022147289.1:3610694-3632050 GCF_002938485.1 Sitophilus oryzae
GTCAACTTTGACCTCAATTTCATTCAAACGCTAAAAGTACTCGGAAGAAAGTATAACAAATCATCTTAAAATTGCTTTCACCCTGTGGAGTACAGAAACAAGCAGGGAACTATGTTGACATGAAAAAATAAATCTTATTTTTGCGTGAGGAATCTCCCCCACTGCAGATGGCACGTGTTTTTGAAACACCCTGTATAATGATTTTTTTTTAATTTTAGGTATATAACCTTATATATATATATATACTGCTGCTGCTATATATATATAGATCCTTTCACAGCAAATTTAATGAAGCTGAAAAATATATAAGAAATTATATAAAATAAAAACCGATTTTCTTCTTACAAAACCATAAAACCGTCTGTAACCTACCGATCAGCTAAATGAAAAGCAGAAAAACGAACTTTTTATTCACTAACGACTCTTAATGAGAGGATTACAATAGAACAAAACTTCGTGCTTACCGTCACGTCACATTAGCTATGATAGATCGGCGACCTGGACACTTTTTAACTTTTGACTTTTTTTATTCTTTATTAAAACTTACCAAATTTTTTACCTCGATTTTTTTCTTGCTACAATCCAACAACGACTTTGTTCTGATTCCTTTCTACCGACTGCGTACCCGTCCTTTAATTTATTTATAGCTTTAAGTTGGTAGTGAAGCGAGTTATAATCACTTGGGCGGGTTGGTAGTATGTGGTAGTTGACGATTTGTCAAGGTGTACGGATTGTTTAATGTCTGGGAGGACAATGGCGCTTATTCATAGTACGGTGAGTCGGTATTTTAGATTTTGCGATGTTTATGATATGTTTTTTATTGCCGGATAAAAGGGATCTTCGCTCGTAAATATGCTCGCTTTGAATGGTTTGTTAGGTTTGTCTTGTTTGAAAGTCATTTGGATGAGTTGTTTTTTATTGGGTGGGGTTGGGTTAACGGAATTAAAGGTATATTAATAAATTGTTGAAAAGCTTTTAAAATGTGTGAAAAGAAAAATTAAATTAATTTTATAAGGTCTTATATGTATTATTCTTAAATAAAAAAGGCCAATGTATGTGCACCCTAATTTCCATCAATATCTCCATCAAAAATATCCTTATTTCCTCTTTTAATCTCTTGTCATTCCGTGATCTGGGTAAACGCCGATATTTACGGAGAGCCATATTTTGTTTTTCTAAAAACATCATGTTACTGACATTAGGTGTATTTTTGTTTAGCGCTAGCTCTAAAAATTGAAATTCATACATACAATAATAAGTTACCATGTCCCGGCTTTTAATACAAAATGATATTCAGGCTAGGAAACATACTAAACAATTCGTAGGGCAACTTTGAGACAGTGCCAAAATTATATAGAGATACAATTTTGCCTATAGAAGCAAATATATTTTTCTCCCAGTATCGTTTAAAAAATGCTTTTTTACGTAAAATATGAGAGAAATAATACTAACTAGTTTTTCATATAACTTTACAGTTCTGTTTATAACGTAGAAAGTATACAGAATTCGGAAAATACACCTATTTGTATTTGCCTTTTTGAAATGTTAATAAACATAAAGTATTCAATGCAGAATAGCCAGATTAGATTATTTTAGAGATGAGCAATAAATCGTAACCTGCGATTTTAATCGCAGCGATTCCCAATCAAATCGTAACCTGCGATTGGCTTTCGTAGGAAACTGCCACTGCGATTTTTCTATTTGCGAAGGTTTCAGTTTGGGCAACCAATATTACTATACTTGCGATTTGCTATTTCTTCTACTTGGGAGTTCCAATTTAAAGGCAACCAATATTATATAGTTGCAATTGGAATTTTGATGCAATTTACACATTTTGTTGCGATTGTTATTTTGTAAAGTAGGACCGTGATAACCTTCTATTTGCGAGTTTGAGTTTTTAGCATTTGCGATTTGTGATTTTGTTGTGAACAATTTTTGTGGTCCATTGAAGCATTTTATATTAAACTGGGATTGAATTTTTTCTCCGGTTTTATTTAGTCATAGATAAGGTATTATTTTTCTAGGGTCAAGATCATAATATACAGGGTGTTGATAAAAACGAGATTTGGTATGTAAGCATATGAAATAAATTAGAAGTTTATTGACGTATTCAATTCGCTTCGATCTCTTCCTGTTTCACCGAAAATGACTACAGCTTTTGACTTTTAAATGGCATCCTCGGTATTTCTTTGATTTATTCGATAGAAAATGGGGAAATAGTAGAGATAACTTTATTTTTGAAAATGAAGAACCGTACATTGCACAATGTGAAAATATGAAGAACGTACCAAAGTTATGCTGCAGCCTCAAAGATACACCAGTTTACGGTATAGGTATATTGAATAAAACACAATTAGAAATGGTTCTTAAATACACAGACATCTTTAGTTTTATATTTTTTGGGTCTTTCTTTTCTTTCAGTGCCTATCCTCTATGGATGTTGGCAATCATGTTGGTCCATATAATCCTATTCACAGCCGCCCTGACTAAATGTACGGTCGTCATTGCCGTCTACTGTCTAATATTTTTCAGCCATGATGTTCGTCGGCGTCCCTGACCTCTTCTACTATCTATTTTGCCCTGCAGTACCAGTTGGATAAGTTGGTATTTATCATTACGCATCACATGCCCAAGGTATGTCATTTTTCTCACTTCACACTATGTAGGCATAATTTCTAGTTCCTTTTGCATTCTTTGGATCACGGTGTTGTTTGTGACATGGTAAGTGTATGAAATCCTGAGCATGCGGCGATAGCCACCACATTTCAAAAAACTTCCAAGCGTTTAGATGTAGCATCTGTCAAGGTCCACGCTTCCGCTATAGGAGCGCGAAGAATACGTAGCACCTTAGGACCTGTGTTCAATAGTAATATTCAGGTGCATATTGCATAGAATCTTTCTAAGACATTCTTCTTTCATTCCTTGTTCAGGCTGCAGCCCAAATACGTGATTGTATCTGCTGCTTCCAAGGTTTCGTTATTCGCCCTAAACTGGTGGTACTGCGCCTCATCATTTTTACTATTAGAATTTTGGTCTTCTTGCAGTTTTTTTTAGTAAACCAACTAATTGCGGTGTTAAAGATTCAACCATCAGATTGTATATGTTAGATATTGTAATTTAATTATTTTTTAGATAACTTTAATAAACGTTGTAATGTAAAAAAGTGGTTTTATGACGAGGCAAGGTAAATTGATTTATATATCTAACATTTATACAATAATATTTAGAAGGATTTTTCGAAATTTTTGAAGATGAGAAAAAGTTTGATTCAAGATGATTTTGTAAATAAAATTTGACAGTTGAAATTGCAACCATTTATTTTCAACCTCACTGATCTCGCTGGAGGTACTGTCGTACTTACGATGGCCATATAAAATTCTACAGCATACATTCTGCACCCTCCGAACCCTCCCTCGGTGTCTGGAATCTAAGCAAGGAAAATATATAGTCATAGTAATTAAAGTGAAATAATACGAACGCATCACGCATAACTGCTCTTTTAATGATTGTTTTAAAATATGTCTGTTGTGAGTATAATGATTTTAAATTTACTAATGGCTTTCTTGACAAACTAACGGACATGATCTTAAAATGCCAGTTTTTATCTATAGTAACACCCAAGTTTCTGGCACTCTCTACAAAGTTCAATCTTTTCCCATTAACGGTTATATTAAGTTGGTTCTTTAATGAGTTATATTTGGATTTGCCGCAAAATAGCATTATCGTTTAAGATTATGACTCTTCGCTAAGGATTGCATTAAATTCAGTTCTTCTCTTATTAGATTCGCTTCGATTATTTACATGTATGTGATCCTCCAACGGTCTACGATACTCGAAGAAATTTGTCAGACCTTAGGACCGGGAAAATCAAAGATTTTCCTTGATTTAGGTAACAACAATCTTCGGATTGTAACGGGGTTTTTAACAGTTTCCTCAATGAACACCTCCTATAAAAAGAAACCCACAGAATCCTCAATTTCCCTACAGAATCTACATTGGGGAAAATGGGAATACACTGAACATATCATCATGAGAGTGCCGAGACGACAACCATTCGTGCCAAAAGCTTTGGTACGACTCAGTGACGTCGCGAGGAAGTCGCGGGCTCATGTTCAAAAACTTTTTGGGCCCCATGTCCCAGTAATAAATATATTTTTTTTATATTTTAATAAAAAAAAGAAATAGACTAGACTATGATAGTTTCTGAAGCATCTTTGCTTCCTATTGTAATTCTGCAACGAAATGGTTGGAAAGTACAGATTACCCTAAAATTTTTAAGTCACATTCCACTTCCTATCAACCAGAAAATCTGTTGAATTAAGTTATATCCAAATTTTTGTAAAATGCATTAGTTCTAAGAAATCTACGATTGTTTGGAGGACATTTTGATTATTTTTTTCATCAAAATACAGCTTTGATCATTTTATCTATCTTTTACTACTAAATTGTGCTGTCATGTTTCCCTCAGTCAACAACTAAGGTTTGTGATGCTTTCAAGTAGTTTTTCAGACCTTTGGGAGAGATTTAAAATAGTACTTTCTAAAAATATTATTTTGTACATTCTTCATCTAATGTTGTTTTAATAGATTTGTCTTTATCGACTTCTGTTTTCTAATTGGATGTTAATATGATATTCAACGGTTTCTGTACATTGACGTATCTTAGAACAGAGCAACGTATCTAGATAACCAATGCGTAGGGTTTAATCTTTTTAATGTTCTATATCTAGATCTATATAGGTTTTGAACATCTCTTTTCAAAAGTATCTTCCATGTACTCGTACTCATCAAAACGTACAAAATTAAAAGAGTTGCTTATTTCAGAGACATTTCGTACACTGCCATTTACGACCAAATTGAGATTCTTAGCAGCACGATTTTTTATTTGGTAAGAAGTAAGGAATTGAACAAAAATAAAGTTTCATAATCTAATTAATTAGTAATGTTTATCAATTAGAATAATGAGAAAATAAACATATGTGTAGTTTGGTCTAAGGTAAGAACTTTGGTCTTATGACCTCATCTGCACCAAAATCCAATTTGATATTTTGCTTTTTCATTCAAAAATCTCCAATAGCAGATGTATAAATGATAAATAACATAGAACCGAGTATTAAACCTTGAGGATCACCTGTAAGAAAATTAGACTTACAACCTCATCTGCACCAAAATCCAATTTGGTATTTTGTTCTTTCATTCAAAAATCTCCAATAGTCAGTACCAAAGAGACCGAAAATAACCTAACTGTTTTTAGTAAACCGAAACCTATTTTTCGATCAAAACGCACCATTGTTCGGGTACAGTACCTTTCTCAATGCCACACACACCATTGCCATTGTCCTTGGCGTAGAAAAAAGCGTACGACAATGCGATGGAGTATCGAATACGCGTCACAGTTTCCCTACCTATTCACCGCTCACAATAGAACGAGCCAAAGTATACACGCGTTGCTAATACCGAAAAGGTCCGCAGCTTTTGTGTCGCGGTGTTGGGTTTTGTTCCTAAAGAGACCAAAAGTTTTTCCCGAAATTTTGCGTCCGTATCTGCGTGGGCAGGTAGGAACCCGTTGTTTGTCCATTATTCTGGTAATTATATGGGCAAATATGCGCATAAAGGAATGGTTTCGTGCAGCTGACAATGGCACACAATCGAGCCTTTCTTTATTTTTTCGAAAACGGTCGGTTTTGCATTTTTAGAATCGTTCATTGAAAAGGTTTGTAGGGGTAAACGATAGCATCGCCAGTTTTCATTCATATACTATTCTGCTTTACTATGAGATGTATTTGGTATTGTTTGTGTTAAAGAGCACGGTATTTATTTCATTTTTAGTTATTATTACTGGATTTAATTCTTGTATTTAGCTACCTTAGCAATCTGCCAAGAAACAAAAATTCATCAAGTTCAAAGCAGCATCCAATACGTTGATATGAAAATAAATCTTACTTTTACGTGAGGAATCTCCCCAGGAGAGATGGCACATGTTTTTGAAACAATCTGTCTATTTACACAATTTTGTGTTATATAATAGAATATTATTGTTTTATTAGGAGTAATTTAGGAATTTTCACAGATTGACTGTACCGAAGTTTGATAACTTGGTTGAAAAACATATTATGCACGGAACCCATTTCATCTTGAGAAATGCTTTCAGTTACTCTTAGGTAAGTATTTGTATTTTATGTTTAATAGTTTTTCAAGTTTTATTTATTTTATGTATTTGGCATCAGGCAATAGTATGAGAAGTGTCTCATATCTTATAGACTTATTTTAGTACAGTTTCCATTATAATAAATGATACTTGTAATGCTATTTGGGAAGCTTTAAAACCTGATTACCTGCCAGTTCCAACAGAAAATAATTGGCAAAAAATGCCGAAAAATTTAAATCTAAATGGAATTTTACCAACTGTGTGGGAGTTATTGATGGGAAACATGTTAGGATAACGGTTTTTAAAAAAAAAATGACTCTACTTTTTGTTAATATAAAATAAATTTTCAGGCCCCAGCAAATACTGGCTCAGGTTTGTTTATTTATAAGGTTTATTATAATATTTATAATTTTAGCATTATTTTGCTTACTGTATGATGGATTACTGTTTCAACAGTAATATAACATAGGGTGCCAAGGGAAGATAAAGTTATGGTGAAGTATTGAGAAATAGTGCCTTGGTCAAAATTTTTAATAACATTGATTTTCCTCCTCCAAGAAAAATAACTGCTGAAGGAGAGCCAATACCCAATACCGTATTTTTTTATAGGATATGCAGCATTCCCTTATGGTATAATCCTAATGCGGCCTTTTCCTGGCAGTTTTTGTCCCAAGATAAAGATTTTTAATTATAGGTTTGATAATAAAATATAAATTAAGTAAACTCATTATCACAAAATTGGTTACCAAAGAATACCATTATCTTTTCATGTTAAGCCGTGCCAGAAGAGTTGTTGAGAATGCATTTAGAATTTTAGTTGCAAGTTGGAGGTTTAGAAAAGCCAATCATGGCAAAGCTAACAACAATAGAAAAAATGGTAGCCGCAATTGTTTGCCTACACAACTTCTTACGAAGGAAGATGTGAAAAACAAGAGGGTGACAAATATTGCCCTACCAATTTTGAAGACAGAAAAACTGATCAGGGAAATATTATTCCAGGAGATTGGACAAAGGAAAGTAGTGGATTAACTACTGCAGGAAGATTGGGAGGAAATGCATATGCCCGCCAGGCATATGTGATTAGAGAAGACCTTTCCAATTATTATTTTCAAATATATTCCAGTTACACCTCAATGGTCTAAATAACTTTATATATCTATATTATTATAATAATATTATATGCTATACATATTTATACAGGTTGGTTCAAAACAAATGGGACTTGTGAGAAGTCGCTAGTGCAACTGTTCTCGAGATATTTGGAATCGAAATTACCAATACCTATCATCGTTGATATAATTAAACATTTTGACTAAATATTTATTAGACTGAAATCATAAATTTGAAATGTTTTTGTGCCAAAATTCACCAGAAACTGTTTATCATCATTTTTCGAAGAAAAATTAAGATAAAAAGGATTAAAAAAAAATAAAAGTTTCCAAATTTATCATTTCAGTCAAATAACTATCCACTCAACCTGTTTTATTTGTTGTCAATAATGACTTGTGTGTTTGGACTATTTCCATTCTAAATATCTTGAGAATGGTTTTCGCTTGCTTAGGTGATTTTTATATAGCCCACTTTTTTACGTAATAACCATCGTAAAATGCATATTTTGTTCCCGCCAGTAGCTCTTACAGGTGCGGACAAAAGTTATTACTCTTCAAAATTAACAGTTAAAACAGTTAACTTGTAGAGGGCTACTCTGCCAAGTAGAAGTCATACTGAAATTAAAATATAATTTCTCATGTCAAAACCCCAGATACAAATTTTCATCCAATATTGAGGTTACTTTAGGTATTATTCGAAAAAAAATCGAAATAAAATGAAACTTCTTACACCCTGTATCGAACTTTTTACTATTTTATCTGCAGAAATTGTTACCGAAATTTCCGAATACAGTTCGACCACCCTGTATATCGAAAAACTATGGTTACGTTAGTTGAATTGACACTTGTGAAAGCTTATCAATATATTTTCGTACTTTTATGCCTAGGCGTTAAAATCATAGATAAAAGAAAATAATCTTCTATGTTAAAATGATGTTTTTATATTGTCAATCGCGTCGCAAATATTAATACTTTAGACGTTTGAAAAAATTATATGTATTAGACTTATTAACTGTCATCATATTTTGGTAGATTGGAAAACATTTCAAATATTCTAAGAACCGCTTTAATGACCACCCATAAAATATTGTCAACAAACAGTGAGTTATAATGTTTAGCCTCTTTTCTAAACTTTGTATTGCTTTGATTGTTGACGGCTAAAAGATATTAGCTGACTTCTAAACGCCTAAATAAGGTAAGAAAGAACTTTATTGTTATTATAACATAACAATAATCCTTCCACTCTTTGGCACTCCAATAACCATTACTTTCACGTTTCGTCTTCGCTTTACTGTGTAACAATGTTGGAATTGTAATGGCCCACCATAAAAATCTCGACTTTTGTTCCTATTCTCTACCTGTGTCTTTGGTAAAATCCCGGTTGTATAACAAAATGTATTTACACCTCGTAAGTTTCTGACAATACTGATGTTATTTGGTCGATCACCAAAAATTTGAGTTTTTTTTTTTTGAGGTGATAAATATGACCAAATATATTCCTCTATTGACTATCACAGATATCACCTAACATAAAAAACGTATTTATTCAAGCTGAAAAAACGAAACACGATGTTAATAACAGATTATGCTATAGCGTATGTTATGGTGCC
Source organism: Sitophilus oryzae (assembly GCF_002938485.1). Lineage (NCBI taxonomy): Eukaryota > Metazoa > Arthropoda > Insecta > Coleoptera > Curculionidae > Sitophilus > Sitophilus oryzae. The sequence continues at coordinate 3,619,561 of NW_022147289.1, forward strand.
ATGACGTCGATTAGTATACTATTACGTAAGTAATATGTAATGCAATAGAGCATTTCCTTCATTTTCATTATAGTACATAAAGATCGTGTAAATTAAATTACGGTACATTCTATAAACACAGACACGTCTTTTACATTTGTTTACATTGATATACATAAATTTAACTGGAAATCAACATCAAAATATAAGGGTGAGTTTTAAATAAGTACAAATATTTCCAGGGCTGGTATGAATTGTGGATTATCATATTTATGACAAATAATACAGTATACTGTAATAATACACAACAAACATCTGTTGACACAGTGTGAGTTCACATGATTGTGAGGATACTGTGTCTTTATTTTCTCATTAGAGGATATTCGACGAGTAAGACGAACTAAGATGAACAGATGAAATTAAGAGAGTTATGGCATGCATACCAAAGAACGGCGAAAAAGAAACAAATGGCGTAAAAGGATTATGTCCAGAAGTGAAGAAAAAAGAAGTAGATGATATTTTCAACAGTTTTTTACAAATTTGGAAAGAACTTTTTTTTTTATTTTATTGTGTTATTAGGTTAAAATATTGCTAATTAGACCTTTTACGATCTGAATGAATAATTTTATTTATTTGATATCTAGATATTTAATCACTAGAGTAGGAAATTACCATTTCTTCTGTGGTTCTTGGCAGGTGCATAGATAGATGACAGTACATTAGTAGCGAAAGAAGGTCGATAGAGTCATTATTGACCGACGAACATCGAAAAGAGGATTTTTCTGGCTGGTCATTGTTTGCCGCCAGGATAAAATATATTGTTTGAGGAAAATACGACTCTGAGCCCACTTGGATGGATATTTTAGAGAAGATGTTCATTTCCGAATGCTCTCAGGGGTCGTATCTTATTTTGATGAACTATAAAGAAATGAATAAATGTTTTAGTCATTTTTTTAATGTTTATTTATATGTTATTGTGTGTGCCACTAAATGCATTTTAAATTAATTTTTAAGATCCAACATTTGGAAATATGCAAAACTTTTTTATAGGCCTAGACGGAATATCATGATTGTAATAATCAGCAGGATGGGCGTTCAAAAATATTTCAAGTTAGGAATATTTCAAGGTTTCCTTTTAAAATATTTCCAGTTTTTGGCTCTTGGTTCAAGCGGAAATGGCTTGCAATTTGCTTATTTTAAATGAAATTTTGTACATATTTTTTGATTTCTGATTTGTATATAAAATTCTAAACACATTTTTGTGTTTAAGGTCATATATCTAAATTTATCCAGTTTTGATATATGTAATTTTAATTTAATATCAAAAATGCTATTTGCACAGCGCATACAATTAAACTTTTTTCAACGTTAATCCTTATATTGCGTAAATTTACGTTACGTTACGTTTTTAGTTAAGTTACTGGTTTTTTAGAAAATATCTGACTCTATCTTACCTAAAGACTTGCAAACATTTAATAAATAGTATATAGGGAGCCCATAAAAAATTTACAAGCATTCCTAGTTATGAGCACATGTAAGACTAAGACTGACCCAAGGTTGGTCTTGGTCTTGCAGGATAGTCTTGGTTTTTTGGTCTTGCTGGAAGACTCTTGAACAAGTCTTGCATTTTTTTAATATATTTTTACTAGGGGCACTTTCTACATAGAAAATCTTTAAACAAATAATATTTTAAGTAATTTAATGCAAATGAAATATTGAAATGATAGAAACAATATTATTTGTTTGATAAAAAATTTAATTTTTTAATATTCAATTCCTTTAAAAGTTTATGCAATTTTCGGGAAAACTCTGTTTTCAACAAATTATATATATGTAAGTGGATAAGAAGGATTTTGCTGCAGTAACGTAATTGGTAGTGAATTTTATATAGGAATAGGCGACTTTATAATAGATTTCAGTGTCCACTATTGACATATTCGCTGGCAATAGTTTTGGAGAACGACAAAATCCTTGACAGTGATAGATGTGTCTGTCATTTTAATTTCAAAGTAGTTTATTTTATTTTACAAAGAAATAAGTTGGTACAATTGGAACGCATGGCAGAAAATTTTAGAAAATTAATATATTTAAACTTTGAGTGACAAGTGATTACTTCAAAATATTGTGAAAAAAAATAAAATTGAAAAAATCTAATCGAGTTATTTTAGTAAAAATTATTACGGTATGTGTTAATACAAAACAAACAAGGGTGTATTTCGAACAAAACATCACATACCAAAAAAAAAATATTAAAAGGAACTATTTCTTACTTTCAATCTCAAGCAACTTCCTGCATTTATTATTACATTTATCGATATAACTTATGTGCAATTTTTTTTTAATATTGCAAAGGAATAAATAAAGCACAACATAAATAAAACAAAATATTTTATTAATAATAACATATTCTGAATTTTATACCTTAAAAGTTGGTTAATTAACTTTAATCTTTATTTTTTTTAAACCAGTACCCTTTGACATTAGAGAACAACGGCACAGACTACAAACACGCTACAAACACGTAAACGTTTACGTACGCATGCGCATTTCTTATATTGTTTATACACATAAAAGATTTTTTACGTCTACGTATACGTGCCAACAGCGGCCGACTCGACCGTTGGCCGTTGTTCTCTATTCTCTGCATTACTAAAATGTATTATTTACTTATCGCGTGATGTTATTTTACAGATACTCCAGTTTTTGGTACAATTTACGAGATGGTATACAAACTTTATTTGTTGCTAATAATACTCTCTGGCAAACTGTGTGTCTCTGGGTACCGAATATTAACTGTAAACTATGGTCTGGGTCAACACTTAATTTTTCCTCGAGTTTTCCTCCACTTAATTTAAAAAAACGCGAAACACACGTAATAACACAGTCCAAAAAAACTATAACCTATAATTTGGCAAGAGTGTGACAGCTCTCAAAAATCTTAAGTCGAGTTCATACCCATCGGTATGAACTGGAGAGACCAACCTGGACAAGGAGAGACCTCAGTGCGGATCTCAGAACTCGAATGGCCAGATGCTACGTCTTCTCTGTGTTACTCTATGGATGTGAGAGCTGGACACTGGATTCAGACCGAGAAGAGAATAGAAGCCTTCGAAATATATATATATATATATATATATATATATTTATATATATACAGGCGGATGCTGCGAATCTCATGGAGGAAGTCAGGTACAAAGGATCACCAACAATGAAGTACTCCAGCGCATGCAGAAACAAAAAGAGATACTGAACACCATCAAGGAAAGAAAAATGCAATACCTGGGTTATGTGATGAGAGGTGGTAGATACGAAATACTGCGCCTCATAATAGAGGGCAAAGTGCAAGGGAAAAGATCAGTAGGAAGATGCCAGAACTCATGGCTAATAGATTTGAGGAGATGGTTTGAACGCTCGTCTGCGGAAATCTTCCGGGCTGCAGTTTCCAGAGCCACAATTGCCATTTGGATCGCCAACCTTCGGCAGGAGAGGGCGTGATAAGAAGAAGAAGAAGAAGAATACCCATCGGTGTCCATTTGTCGTTCATCGTTTCGTCAAACCAATAATATTGAAATATGATCTGTCATTTTTGAAATAAACCAATAAAACTGGTTAAAAACAACAAGTGACAACGCATTACGGATTTATGTATAAATCCATCCATACTTAAAAAGTATTAGAAAGTTTTTTAAGCGAAATAAATGGATTGGTATGGACGTCATTTGCTTTTTTCTGTCATCGTCTGTCGAAATCTTACCTGAAAAAAACAGAATATACTTTAAAAATAAAGGGAATAAGCAAATAACAATAAAAATTCATTATTTTCTTATTTATTAAAAGATACCGCAAACCGCAAGAGTCTTGTATATAGGTACTGGATTTTGATCTTGCACTGGTCGGCTGTAGTCTAATGCCTCCTTCATCACCAGCCGCTGCAACTATTAGGAATTTTCTCAATTTTTTGACTTTCTTAATTCACTGGCGTTTTCTAAGTATCTGATTCCATAACTTTGCCAAAAGTTAACCACTTTCTTATGGTTTCCGAGTCATTCTCGTATTTGGGACACACTGTACATATTAAAAATTCTAGTAAGAAAATCGGATTTACGTCTACTAAACTTTACAGTACTATTATTTTATTGTTCGAAGTCGCTACAACAAGCCGTTTTCGAAAAGTCGCCATAAACCCGAAACGGGGAAACAATAAAGCCATAAGCAGGGACGCTGTGCTGTACCGATTCTCCTTTTTTCTCGGTACAATGACACCGTAAAATCATTCGCCGATCCGTTATTATACGAGGCAAATCGGAGTTAACTTGAAGCGTTTCTCCGAAAGTTTGGAGTTCGGAGATTGCGGAGATGACACCGCTTTTCGGAGACGAAGTTATTTGACCTGTTCTACGCTATGGCCACTTTATGGATATTTATGTTTGTTGGTGGTGTTTATTGGGGGGCGGCAATTGAGTTAGTCCGCTTCACAATGTACCGTAATGATTTTAGTGTAAAAATAGTCGACTGGGTTTATGTATTTATAATGAGGCTGAAAAGATTTATTTTTCTTTTTCTTTTGTAGTTTACGGCAGTAAGCGATTACGTTTGTCACGGACTATCGTTTTTAAATTTCTCTTAGAAAACATATTAGTTTTTACTGTCATCGTAAATATTTTATTATATGCATTGACTTACTGAAAAATGTGATAGATATACAAAGACATTACCTAATACATATGTCTGTTTTACCCTTGTGCTAATTTTTACCTTTTAATTTGTTATTGAAAAAGTCTGTGTTTTCCGCCACTAGAAAAGAAATCTACAAGCAGTTAAGTTATTTTTTTTTAACACTACTGCGTTGAATTCAAACGGATACCAGGTTGCCAGTGGCTTTTTTCTAGTAAAACAAAATGAGCTAACGTTTCAAGAGGGGTTTTAGTGCCATTTTAACACATCCATGGTTTATAATTGACGTATCTGCTAAAAACTAAAGATTTCTTACATAGTTGTATTTATGTAGTAATTTTCAATTGTTTTTTTAATATATTTTTGCTTCTATACGACATGTGTTCATATATCTCCTAAAAACCACATATATTTGATATGGGGAGATCTTGAATTTTACTTTTTCTTGATTTGCGCTCTCTTTGCATTTTTCGACAAAGAGGTTAGGAACAAATATGTAGAAAATTAAATTTTTTGCCAATTTGTTTGTCTTTTATTTACGTAGTTCATATAATAGCGTGGCCGGCCGTAGCTCCAGCGTTAGTGTGTCGATCTGCGGAGCGGAAGGTACTGGGTTCGATCCCCAGCCAGTACGGTCGCTCTTTCATTTAAATAAAATATTTAATTATCTCAATAGAGCGACCAACTAGCCGCCACCTCAAGGAAGGCAATGGCAAACCACCTTGAGTATATTTGCCTTGTACAGCCTCTCAAATAGTGCCGTTCGGATTCGGTGATAAACTGTAGGTCCCGTGTACTTGTGAAACGCTGATGACACACATCTCAAGCACATGCGAGAGGTAGCCGACGCTCTATATAGAGTATGGCACTGTAAGAAGATATAATAGCAAAATTGGCAATTAATTCTAGGAATATTTCTGTTTTTAAACACATGTTGAAAGTGTTATTTCAATGAATAATTTTTATTTCAGTGCCCATCTTTTTGTCATTTTTTAGCATATACATTAATAGATTTGGCGTAGCAGACGATCTATTGCTGTATATTTATTAATAAAAAACAACAATAATAAAATACATAGAACATTTAGAACATATAAAATATTTAAAAATTGAAAACAACAAGGAGCATAATATGACAATTAAGTGAAATAAATGAGAATTAATGATGAAAAAAATTAGAGACTACCATAGACTGTCTATAAAGGATTTCGACTCTCAATAATTTTGAAATTTTGTCAACGCATTACCAGTCAACAAATTCAAGTTCGTACAATTGCAAATTAAAAAGAATGAAATTATTAGATTTTAAAAAGCTACCTAATAATGATTATGCAAAATTTTTTCATACCTTTTTAGTTCCTTCAATCTTAACCAATGTTTATATTATTATAACCGTAACAAGAGATGACATATTATAACCTAAAAACTCAAAATTCGGAGCGGAGTGTCAATATTCCCGCCTCTATATTTTAAATTAAAGTAGATTCATGCTTGGTATATTCTTTGGATTCATATACATGCGAATTGTGGTTATTGGTCTATTTCAAAAAAACACCGAGGCGGCAAAAATGACAGAAAGTTGTTTTAATATTTTGCATATTCGCTTAATTTGAAATCTGGGTGGCGGGAATATTGACATTAATATAATGTTTTGAAATGTGAGTTTGCAAAAATTGAAAAAAAATTGTGTGAGTTATTGTGAAAATTTTGATTTGTTAGGTTATAGTATATGTCATCTCTTGTCATTTATTTCTTTTGTTATGGTTATAGTAATATAAACATTAGTTAAGATGGAATTAACTGACAAGGTATGAAAAAATTGTATGTACATAATCATTATTAGATACATATTTTTTACAATTTAATTTCTTTTTTTTTAATTTGTAGTACGAAGTTCAGTGTTTTGACTACAAATTGGTAATGTTGAAATGGAAATCTTGGAAAACTTTTAAAACCATCGAGAAATCCTTTATAGATATTCTATGGTAATTTCTAAATGCTTATTCATCCTTAATTCTCATTTATTGCACAAAATTGTGATATGCTCCATGCTGTTTTCACTTTTGAAATATTTCATATGTTCCAATGTTCCATGTATTTTTTTTTTAATAAATATAGAGCAATAGATCGTCTTCTACGCCAAAAATAAGTAGCTTCATCAATTGCACAAAAATATACTTATAAAAAGAAACCTATAAATAAAATTCTTTAATCAGGTGACATTTTCAACAGATGTTTAAAAATAGAAATATCCCTAGAATTCATTGCGAATTTCGTTGTTATATTAACTACGTAAATAAAACACGGATTTATTTTGCAAAATTCGCAATTCGCCTGTATATGAACCTACCTTTATATGCGAATTCGCAGAATATTAAAACTTTCTGTCAAATTTGCCGCCTCAGTATTTTTTTGAAATCGATCAATAACAACAATATTCGCATATTCGCATTTTGCAATTCGCGTATATATATGGACCTATCTTTAGTTTATTTTTCTTTGACTTTCAATTTTGGAAAAATCTAAAACGATTGAGCTAAATTACTGAAAACTGCGCACATTCAGATAGATAGGACAGAAATGTCGTTTCGGTCTCGTCTTGATGAGCTTTTAAACGAATTTGGCGGGGTTGAAGGGTGCTCACCATCACCATTATAACTCCATACCAGACATCAATATTTGTCTCTAATGTCGAAAGTAGTTGTCATAAACAGATAAAATTAAATGCAGTCATGTTATCTATGACTAATTCTACTATCGTACCAAATTTCATCTGGATTGGACTATTTTTTTGTCATCAAAATGGGTTCTGGGGGTAGATGGGTAGATGGGATATGCTATGGGTAGATGGGATGGGATCATTTCACAATCGTTGTAGTATAAATAAAAGAACACTCCAACATATTTACTTCAATCTTTTTTATAAAATATGCCGGCAATATTTTAAATGTCAATATACACAATTCAAACAATTTTCAAACAAAAGTTTTAGATTTCTAAATGGAATAATTGTATATATTTTTTCAGCTCAGGGAATTTGTAATAAAATTATTCCAAAAATGCCGTATTTTATATCGAGTAGTTCTTAAAATATGAGCATTTTTAGACTTATATAGGTTTCTGTATAGGTATTCAGCGCTCTCCCAAAATTATAAAATACCAAATTGTTTATATGTTTTAGTAGGAGATTCTAGGAGAATTACATTTTCAAATGTTTTTACAAAATGTAATAAAATACGCCCTATTGCGTTACCAATATAAGTATCTCGTGGTAACTCAATGGCTACTTAATTGTCTTAATGGTGCCAATCATAAAGATTATGGGTTTTGGAAATATTCGAAATGTCAACACTCTTTATGCCCACCATCTATTTACGTCAGCTTGACAATAAAATAGATTTCACAACGAACAGCCGTGGTCGATTCATATACCAAAATCCACGGTCAGAGGATGTTTACCCCAGTACACACACCCATAGGTCCCATTTGGCAAAACTAACAGAAATAATACCCATTCCCCGATACATAAATCTCATTGTGCTCTACAATCGGAAGTGCTTTTGTTGGAAAGTGTGTGAAAACGAGTCTTTCTATAGAAAATATTAGAAATGTTTTTGTTGGACGGTATAATGCCGCCACTTATATTTTGAGCCAACTATTGTGCATTATGTTAATGCATTAAATAATATCTTTCGCCTGAATTGGTGCCCGTATTGTGCTTTCTAAAAGCCCAGTTTGTTGGGCTCTCTCAAAGGAAGTACGCTTTGGCTGTTTATTTACAGGTTATTAGACTAGTGTTCGGGCTGAAATGGTGATGGTTTGTGTATAATATGTGTTATACATCGTTAGATCATGACGAACATGAATTTTGCCAGCTGAACTCTACATGAACTATAAAGAAAATTAATTTTATAAAAAAGACCTTATTCATGGGCCTCTAGATATATCCCCTAGTTACAAAGAAGAAATAGTAGATACTTAAGCAGAAAGAGTAGAAGAACAGTTCTGGAGAAAATCTCAGAGCGTGGGTGATTATTGTTTTTATAATTTAAGGTGCCCGGTGGCGTAGAGGTACAGGCTCTCGTCTACCAATCTCAAGGTAGTGGATTCGAATCCCACACCCTGCATTTCATCAGCCGACTATTTTTATTAAAATAAAAATAGTTTGGGTACCTAGGTCGACTCAGCCTTAAATGAGTACTTGGGCTTCACAATCATGAGGTAATAATAGGCGGTTGAAGCGTAGTGCTAGCCACATTACCTTCCTTGTATACCGAACGGCTCTAGCATGGCAAGCTGTACCTTGCTACTCCCAAGACGTTAAACGCTATATACGGGAGCTATTATTATATTATAATTTAAGAGTAAGTATATTATATTAATTATGTTTATATGTAGTTTCTGTAAATATAAAGCCAACTCTCTTAGAAAACAAAATCTCATTTATTATAATTATTTGCATTTTAATTGCAGTGTTTCGGAGGACAAATTTAATAGAGGACCGGGGTAGAGGGCTCTATACATCCATAGTCTTTATGTTGGTAATTGTTTTGATTAGATATCTTTTTCTTCTATGTTTTTTTTATTTTGTATCTAATGGCAATTTTGTTCCTATTTTGGTTAGGCTTAGAATTCCAGTAAGGTTCTTCTAGACAAGAATAGATGACAATGAGTATCTTACATACATAAGTTCTGTTTTGTGACTTTTTATTAACCTTTATAATAAATATTATAATTATAAACACGTGTTTTATAAAATTTATTAATATTTACTAACGCTTTGTGAATTTACAAAAAAGTAATTGTAAATTCACTATAATAAAATGTTTAAATTTGTTGTTACTCTATAGTAATATATAGTACAAGAAGTTGGCGATTTTAAAAGATAAATTTACAATGAATAGGTAAATTTACTATGAGATACAATTTTTTTACATAAATTCACAAAGAATATTGGTGAATATAAGGACATATTATAACATATTTACATACATGTCACATATTAGCCATACAGAGATTTTACAAACGAGTTGTAAAATTAAAGAACGGATAGTAAATTTACTACAATAATTTGTGGAAAGAAATCAATCAATATTGTTATTAAATTCACAAATGATTTTTTTTAGTGTACTAGTATTTTTGGTTGAATAGCTATTGTCCCGTGAACATGGAACCAAATGTCGAATGGCTTGTTAACACAAAATTACACTCAATCGACGCACTTCAAGTGCTCGAAATATTTTTGATCGGACAATACATTCATGCGAGCGAAAATGTTTCCCACCGCAACCAATAACGACATCGACAACAACTCCAGAAAATCCGATAGCAATCTAGCTAAGTCCATTATGGCCTACTCGAAACCGACAAAAACAAACAAGGCTCGCCTTATCTACCGGCCGGATCTGATCGGTAGAGGGCGCATTACAAATTACCCAGCGTGTCAAAGCCTAATCGGCAATCGCGCTTTTAACTTTCATTGTGGTCCGAGGGTACGGACCTTAGATCATATATAAATTAAGTAGATACGACCCTTGCAATTTTTATCGAGGAGTGTACAGGGCGTCCCATTTTAGTTGTAATCATACGGTATCTCCGTTAATAGTGAAGATAGAAAGGTTCGGTTTGTAAAAACCTGTCCCCTGCACCCCATTTTCATAGTCCTCTTCGTTTCTGAGCTAAAGGGTCATTTTGAAAATTTTGCAATTTGGGACATCACCTGTACCTCTGTTATTGTTGAAGGTATCGAGAAGGTGAAAACTGTTTATTGTAAAACTTTTTACGTAGAACACAGTGGCGTAGTCTCCTATTCTACGAAAATAATATTTTTAAAGATATGAACGAAAGTTATGTTTTCTTAAATAGAACACCCTGTATAATAATAAATTATATGATCTGGCTTGCCATAAGCTTCTCAAAAATAGATATCACTCATATTTATTTTCGCTATTTATTGCAATATTTAAAAGTTTTTATTAAAAGATCACATTTACTAGTAGGCCATTGTGGATAATAAAAGAAACTAAAGAATTATTGAAAGTATACTGCTATCTGTCTCTTTGTTTTATTTTGGGGAGTCACTAATAAATTCTTTTATATATTAGGGAAACTTAACTCTCTATCGCTATTTGTAAATCTTGAAGCTATCGTATCGGAACCTTTAGACATTCCTTTAGCTAATTTACGTGAAATATATAGATAACAAGATATAGATAGCAAGATAGGGCACCCCCTCACAACTTTAAAAATATTAGAATTTTGTTAAATTATTATTTAGCAAATCAATCAAATTGAACCAATGGACCTATTTGAAGGCCGTTTATGGTTCCCGGGTGCGTTCTCGATCTCTGATTTTGGAGATTTTTGAAATATGAAATATATCGTGGCAACTACAACAATATCGAACACTTGGAAAATGCTTTAATAATGCAATCTTTTAGATATTTGCAAACCCATACCATTATAATAAATTCGGTTATAAAAAAATGAAAAAAAAAAATATTTAGTGATTCAGTGGTAACAGTTCAAAAGTAAAATATATCAATCCCAAAGAAAATTTTAATATGTGTTTGACTATTTTAGAAATAGGTACCATTTTTATTTTTTTGTTATTTATCACGGCCTACTAATAAAAAATGATAAATTTTAAATATTGCAGGAAATAGTGAGAGGCAGGAGATTTTTGCAAGATTTTCGAAAAGACCCTGTAGTTCAGAAACGAAGAGGGCTATGAAAATTTTGTTTTTCCCCACGTCCACTTCCTTAATTTTTTTATTCAATGTTTTAAATTTATTAATTTCCCGTTTTGCATTCTAATTGCACTAACTAACTTTTCTACAAAATTTCTTTCTAAATTAAAAAATCTACATTGAAATTCAAATTATAGACAGTATCACTGTCAAGGATTTTGTGGTTGGATAGACAATAGTTTAAAGTAATATGACAAATAGTCAACTAAGAATTGTTTTTCAACAGTCTAATCGTGAACCATGACCAGCGTTATACAATTATCAAGAAATACCATATGAAATATCAAATCTGAGCTGGAAAACATGAATGCACACTGCATTCACCAACTAATAGAATCATATCATTCAATTCAATCTCATGATGTAGGATAAGTTTGCATTTTTGACAAATTTCTGAGATATTTTTTGTGTTTTAGCTGACACAAAATGATAACTAGTTGTTAAAGTTGGACAAATTAGACAGCTACGTTGAAGTAACCTCAAACATATCACAACCACCTAGATTTTATCAAATAATAAAGATTAACTGACACTAAATTATATAAATGAAAATATCTAGAAAAATCTTTGTTTGAGGGGGAGGCGTTAATAGTATTTTGAAGAGACATGAATTCACCATTGAATATTGGAATAGTATACTGGGTGTTCTATTTAAAGTAAAAGAATAACTTGCTTTTAAAAGCGACCAATGTTCAATATTATTTTTGTCTCATCCTGTATAACTTTTTGGATCAAGTTTTAATTTGATTTAAAGTACAATAATTAATTTAACTACATATTAGGCTATACCGGGTAAATTCCAATTTAGATAGCTTTTATTCTATTTCTTATTCTAATTCAAAATTGTTCTTTATTTTTATAAAAAAATTGTTCTTTATTTTTATAAAATGTTAAGTACGTCACACACCTTACATTTTAGACATAATGTACTTCTCTTATATTCTCTCACCTATTTTTCTCCCCCTTAGATCCTCCGCGTCGTATGAGAGGCGCCACCTTGTATATAATTGCATTCCTTTTCGATTTTGTTTGTATTTGCATGGGCGTTTTTTTGGTAGGAAATTACATTAAGATTCTCGTTTATGTTA
>NW_022147290.1:0-11292 GCF_002938485.1 Sitophilus oryzae
AGCGTAAATTTTCTCCGAAAGGCCCATGCTGGGGTATAATTTATCCAAAACAAAACTATATTATAATTAAATGTCACGTCAACTGAAAATATGAAAATCAAATTCATGATAACCTTATATTAATTACCATTACAAAAGCCAATGGTAAAACGTTAATGAAGAATATAAAAAAACACTGTACAGAAAATATTTGCAAAAATACAGTTAATTATTAATTTGACTGGTCAGTTGTATCGATTTATAGCAGCTTTGTTTCACGTCCTTGTTTATTAATAACACGAAGAGAAAAAAAAAATATCGGTCACTTTCCATTGTATGCTTATTTTCAATAACGTAATTAAAAACCACTTGAAAGCCACATCCACAATAAATAAAGTCATAATATTATTTTCACTGTTTCGGTGTATAATTGTATTCGATATCCATCGTCTGCTGTAATATACCCACTTATTTGCGATTCAATATTTTATATATTCGATTGTAAAATATAGTTATGGAAATAATAGCTGGTTGCGAAATTATATTTCATGACTATAAAACTACATAGTATAGAGAACCGTCTATATTTATGCACACGTGTTTGAACTATTAGTATAAGAACGTCAGCCGTTAAAAAGACGTGGCTCTATTAATGATTTAAAGTATTCTCGATATAGCTATATAGATTTAAATATTTCAGATATGGTGGTTTGTTCTTCTTTCTTGCTGCTAACGGGGATATATACCCCATGAAACATTAGAAATTTAATTTTTTCTTTTTGTTGGTTCCGGACATATTCGGTGTTTTAAGCTGTCCGTGGTGGTACCCATTAGGGTTCAGAACCGGAAAATCCCGGTTCTTTCGGTACTTTCGGGACTCGGTAATAATAATTAAAAACATATTTTTTGTTACGTGCGAAATACTTTTGATGCTTTCTAACGGTCGAAATCAAACTCTTCTAAATGAGTATGATGCTATCTCTTACTGTTCTTACTTCTGAAGTTATTTTGAAGTTTCTATAATGTTTATTAGCAATTATTGAAGTTTGAATATGTTATTTTGTTATTTAGTATAATATTGCTAAATTTATTAGTTATATTTTTTGTGTTATGTTTTTATAGGCATTTACATCTTTAATTGATTTTTTTTTCAAATTTAGTTAAGTTGGTTTCGAGGTTGGTTGATGTTGTTTGATGTAATTTTCAAGCTACTTATGTGTTTACCTTTCTTTTTCCTCTTGTGTTCATGTTTACTTTCTCATAACTTAATAATTTGATATTATTTTCATTTGAAACTCAATTTTTTATCGGTTTTACTTTTGAAAACCATCCCATGCTTGCTAATTGACGAACTAAACAATTATTGAACGAAAATATTTTAGTACGGTTCCGGAAACTCTAATTAATAGATCTTTTTGGCCATCACAGAACGGAGCCTCGGTAACAATAATTAAAAAAAATATTTTTTTGTTACGTGAGAAACTCTTCTAAATAAGTAATGATGCTATTTCTTATTGTTCTTGCTTCTTTTCTCTTTTGAAGTTTCTATAATAGGTATTATGTTATGTTTTAATAAGTATTTTTAGGCTTTTATCTCAAATTCAGTTAAGTTGGTTTATGTTGCTTGATGTGAAATTTAATTTAATTGATAAACTGCACCACCATTGAACAAAAATTAGTTAGTACCGAAAGTACAGAAAAAAAAACTGGAAATCCCGGTTTCTAAGAGGCGCGGTACCGAAATTCCCGGTTCCGAAAAACAGTTCCGGTTCCGGAAACCCTAGTACCCATCTCTATCAGGATAATTTTTTTCGTTTTCGGTGCGCTCATCATCATCATTCTCAGCTTATTCAACCATTTTCAAGTATGGTGTAGCCTTCCTCACATACTTAGAGACTCTGTAGTTGGGCCCATTGTTGTCTATTGTCGGCTATGCGGGCCCAAGTTTTCCCCGCTAATTTCCTAATATCATGGTCCCATTAGGACTATGTCATCAGCGAATTGTAGATAGTTAAGATACTCTCCATCTATTTTTAATCCTTTGTTGGTCCAGTCCAGGTAAAGGAGGATTTCTTCTAATGTTGTTGTAAACAGCTTTGGGGATATCGCGTCTCCCTCTCGTACTCCTTTGCCAGTTGGGAACTATGGGGTTGTATTATACACGTGTGGCAAAATTTCATTAGCAATAGGAGCTTTTCAATGCGATAAAAAAAGAAGGTAAGGCTGCAAAATACACTGCAGTACAACAGAGACGGATAAAGTGTCTTTTCCCTACCATTGTATAGGGGAAGTGATCATAGAAGTGATACGACGAGAGAGCTTCTGCGTGAGGGGGCGGGTCTTTAAGACGCTTGTGTGGGGGCTACCGGCTACTAATAGAATAGAATGGAAAAAATAGAAAGACGAAGGACAGTGTTGCCATTCTGTTAAATCAAAATTATGTTGGCTTATCGTAAATCCCGAATCTTCTAATCCCATTATCTTGCCTACTTAATGAAATATTAAATATATACATATATTACTTCTAACAAGAAGTAATATGCAGAACTTTGAAATCATTTCTAAAATAGCAAGTGCAATTCTATAAAATGGCAATACTGTACGATCTTTCTTCCAGTCGCCCCGACACCGACCGGTCGGTCGGCGGCGGCGACAAAGGAATTAGGCCCAAAAAACTTTATAAAGGAGTAGCCGAACAGGGTTGCCGGGTTTGTTAGATTATCATTCCATACGAGAACAAAATTCTCATGGAAAAGGATAGGAGAGACCTATATCCAGGAGTGGATGAATCCGGGTTGAGGTAGAGGTATATTATTTAATATTAAAAAAATATATTGAATTAAACAATATTAATATATTAATAAAAACTATAACAAGTAGGGATAGCAGTCACTTTTTACATTTGTACAAATTTTGATCAGTGATATCTAAAATTAATTTCATTTCAATGGGAAAGCTGTAGCAACTCTCAACTCTTTTTTCATATTAATATATTTTTTTGACAGGAAAAGCACTAAAATATTTATCCGTATTCAGTTTGTTTCTTAACTTAGATTTTGTTTTTGTTTATATTTTTTGGGGGAAAATATGGGTTTAACTTTTAGTAGATGAATGAAACAAAATATTTTCAAAAGATATCAACTTCTTCGGGCATATCACCAATACCGCGCCTAATAAAGAGTAATAAGGATTTGTAGGAATATATTTGTCACTCTACAACTAGACAGAACGATGACCTATGATTACTAAATAAAATTTAATAAACAATAATAAAGTCAGATTAGACTAAAGACGCAGTTGAACATATCGTTAGATTTTTGTTTAAATCGGTAAATCGGTAGCTTACAGACGAAACCGGTAGACCTGGCAACTCAGTGATGGACTGAGGTGATGGCGTTTTCCGGAGGCGCGGGAAGGGAAATAAAATAATGGCGATAAAGGGCAGGTGGATGGGTATCATAGGTGGATGGGAGGCGGCGGAATTTCCAAAATTTGTTATCTTATTGGAGTTTGTCTAACTCGACAGTCGTAGTGGAAGTGGAAACGGGGAAGTTCTTGTCCATCTCTGTTTAAGCTTAGACTTTTTATAGGCGTTTCATTCCAATGCATGTAATTCCTATGCCTAGATATCCTATTACCGAACCTGTATATCATTACTTATTGCTCATTTACTCTTCTTTGTATATATTGGCGAGCGTTTCTATATAAGGCCTGTCAATACCTTGTTGCGCTAGGGCTTCTATTATTGCCTTAGGATATATCGAGGGGAAAGCCTTCTCAAAGTCTATAAAGGCTATGGCTAGTGGAGGCTTGTATTCTTTTGTTCGGCTGAAAGTTTCTATTAGTGTATGTATGTGATCAATCGTGCTAAAGCCGCTTTAAAACCTGCTTGTTCTCGTGGTTGTGCAGCGTCTAGCGTGTTTTGTATTCTGTTGTTTATTATTTTGTAAATATCTTGATTGTTACTGGTAATGGGCTTATTGGTGTTTAGATTCTAATGCGTACAAAAAGCGAAAATAGCTTCATAGACAAAAGAATTTACAAAACAAACAAAAGCAAAAAAAATATACAATACAAATCATACAATTCAAAAAAATGTATGTCATTAAAATTGCAAATAGAACATACATGGATATTGCAGAACACAAAAAAGGCGTATATATATCAATAAACTTTTACAATAGGAAAATTGTAAATGGTTATAATTTTAAGAGAGAGAAATATTAAATACTAGACTTTTAACGAGTGTGTGAGAGGACCAAAATTTTAGAATTCAAAATTGTTCATGATTAAACATCAACAAAAAAAGTTGTTTTCCGCATATAGGGCTCTCTCCAGTAAGTATGACTTCAGAGCTTTGCGAAATGCGGGAAAGAATGAAAGCGACTTGATATTCAAAGGCAGATGATGTAAATTTGATGTACATTTTTTTGGCATTGTACAGTATTGACCCTTTAACTAGTTCTGAGCTCGGGGTTGGCAGATAAAGATCGTGCTCCGCATTCCTAAGTGGATAATTGTGAGATGGCCTTTTGGGAGTAGCAGATATGTACTTGCGGATTAAGCAAACGGATTCACAAAAATGAATAAAGAAGGAAGAGTCAGTATTTTGAAATTTTTAAAGAAATTCTAGCAGTGAGTTCTACTGTTCAGTCCCAATAAATATCGAACTGCGAAAACGAAACCTTGAAGTTTAGAAATACGTTCAAATTTTGTTGCGCGGCAAGTACTCCAGAATGGAAGGGCATAACGAAGATGTGACTCACAAAGGGCATAATAGGCTATTCTAGAGGTTGATAAGTTAAGTTCCTTAGAAACTGATCTTAGCGCAAAACAGGCAGCGCTTAGTTTCTTTGATAGAGCTTCGATGTGAAAGTCCCATTTTAACGAGTTGTCTACAACAAGTCCTAAGAATTTCACAGAGTCCACGACGAGTGGTGTTATTAAGTACAAAAGGTTGTATAGTATTTTTATATTTCAAAACTTTAGTTTTTAATAGGTTCAGGCATAGGATCTTCTTTGTTGCCTTTCTTGGTGATATTATATATAACATATCGCTTCAATTATATATTTATTTAGTGTTCTGTATATTCAAAATTTTCATAATTTCCACAGCATTTCCCTCCAATTATAGTTCAAAAACATCAAATATGACCTAAAATTGAAAAAAGGCTTGCTTCCCGTCGTCCCGATCATATAGACTACTTCGTCCTTCGTCTTCATGTATCAGTTAAAGTTTATCGTAATGGCAGCACTATATACTTAATTTAAATGATTACGTACTCCTATGGCAGTAGACATGCCGGTCGGCCGATAATGGTGGCCCCATAAATGACGTGAAGTTTTCGAAATGTAAGGGTCGACGCGTCTCTTATCTGCCATGCCGATCCCTCTCTGACAAATAATGCGTTTAATACTGATAGGGACCGGGTCTAAGGCCCCGAACACAATAGGCTCAACGGCGGCGCATCAATTATTATTAAGGCCGATACGTTTTGGCGTCCCGGACAGGACGGTTCCTTATAATTTTAACATTAACCGATTGACAGAACTCGGAAAAACTATTAATAAAAACGAAATTATGATCGATGGGCTATATTGTTTTGATAATAAATTATTGATATTGTAGCAAATTATAATAAATTTTAATATAAAACAATGTTATTAATTATTATTTTAAAAAGGTTATAAATAAAATATTAAGCGAAGTAAAAATTCTCATAAATCGTTTTTTTTTCAAAGGGAAACCCACTTTTTGATTTCACTAATGAAAAGGTTTTTTAATTCGTTACTTTTTGATTATACATATATACCTATACCTAAAATAAATCACACTCAAAAGTTATTTAAGATTTAGTTTGAAAACGTATTAAATTTTGGATTTTATCCCCCAAGCAGCATTCGGACGTCGGGACAACGTTGTGTTATGCGACCAAACGTCGGGGCGCAACGTCGGCACAACCTCGTGCCAACCCTAGTCTGCACTACTTTGGAGAATAATTTTTGGGTCGAAACGACGTTGGATACCTACGTTGGCTAGCAGCCTAATTTAGTACAAACTGCAACGTTGTTTAAAATCCTAAATCACAGAAATACAAAACTATAATAATATGGCGTCTAAGTCGCGTTTTATCCTAAATTGGGATAATTATAGCAAAAATATTATTTTTATGATTTAGTTAGAGACATATGCCAGATGGCAGTAAAGGAAAACTAAACAAAAGTATTTAAGTGTGGAGGATGTTTGAAGATCATAATTATTGAAACACTTTAACCAACTCTGTAACTCGTTACCCAAGGCAAAAAATTTAAACGCAAACAACTTTATTGATAAATGTATTGTTTCTGCTTTGAAAAATACTAATGGGCCTTAAAATTAAAGAAGTTTTAAATAATTTCTTTAATTTTTTTTTAGTAAAATGAGAATAATTTATTCGCAGTCGAAAAAAAAATGTTTCCGCGTGTTGTTTAGGGTCAAATATTTCAAGTTAATGTATTCAAAAAGCAGGAATTGCTATTTTAGGAACGAAACATTTTCTTATTCAACAACATGGCGGCTTTCACTTTGTTGTTTTGGAGATTAAGATGGAGTAGTTCAAGTAATCGCATACTGGACTAATAAAGTCGCAGTTCAGCCTTAACAGGTAGTATACTAGTCGCAAGATTGCCTAATTTAGTCATCCTAGAGTCTAGCTCGTGCCGCCCTCTATATTCTAAATAAACGAGGGAGTGGATAAAGTATCGGTAATATGTCGATGTATATTTAAATTTAGTTTTATATGTGCCTTTCTTACGTCCCATTTTAATTAAGATTTTTTTTTAAATACAAAAACAGCACTGAACTTAATTAAAAAACTTAATAACACAATCTGACTGAACAGAACAATGAAGTGAAAATGTAAGATTTAAGGTTATGGTTCAATACAGTTGCAAAAAGGTAGTGGCTCGACGTCCTACCAACGTAAGAATAAGGAAATCTAAACAACGTTGGAATTAGTAAAACAGACGACGTTTGCGCAACGTTGGAATAGGTTCTGAAAGTGACGTCGGAAAGGCACAACGTTACAACAACGTTTACATTTATTTTAATACCCAAGGTATGGAGCTAACTATTTTTTGTAACTAATCCAACGTTGTGTTTAGTAAACATGTGGTCGCAAGTCGTGAAAATGCTACTTGGGCTACTTTCCTCTGACATTAAGTGTCAAACCATCAGACAATTTATTTCGTTCTGTCAAAAAAACTAATTATTTGAATTTCGTATATTATAAATAATGTTGCTAAAACTATATAAAGTGAATTTATAAAAATACATCTCGTATTGGCCAGATATAATTTTACATCGCTTGACGCTTAAAGTCATAGGCTACTTAAAAACCAGAAAAATATAAGTTTTAAAACGAAATCTTAACAACTGAAAAACGGTTTATTTTAGGTATTATACGTGTTCCTATACCAAAAATAAATCGTTTTTGAGTTATTCCTTAGTGAAATAAAAAAAGTTGGTTTCCATTTGAAAAAAAATATGTATTTATGTTTGTTTTTTAATCTCTCAATTCCATGACAGTTACAGGCGATATTATATGACATTGAAACAATTTAATTTTTGAAATAGATAGCCACATGTATTCTCTTTATATCCCAGCGACTGTGGTTATCACTAAATTTGACGTTTAGGCTATAAAACTTTTTTGACAGGCAGTTTTTTTCCTCCAAAAATTTTAAATATTTTTTTTTCTCAAAAACGGTTAATGTTAGGTACAGAGTGTTTGATATCAAAAATCATAAAATTTTACTGAGAATATAAGTATGTAATAAAAAATTGGGGTACCTATTTAAAATAAGAGAGTTCGTGTCAACTTCCGGTATATCCGGAAGTGCCGCCATATTGAAAATATTTTTAATCGATAGATCTCGTTGTGAAACAATTCTGTGCAAAAAATCTGCGATCTAGATATTGTAGTTCTCTAGAAACTTCTAATGCACGCTCAGCTGTATATCAAGCCTAATAAAAAAAGAACAGAATAATTATTATGTTTTATATATTAAAATGATCAGTGGCGGATACATAAGAATCAGAAGAGGACCACAATAGATCCGAAAAAGAATTAGTGAAACAGGCCGATATCCACCTCAAAAATCTAAATCTAAGATAATTTAAACCATTAATGTTTTAGGCCTTACCTGTTTATTAGAAATTCTCCTTGAAAGTATTAGATAAAACCCAAAATAAACTAAAATTTAAGAGTTTCCACAATCTAGTAAATAAGGATTTAAAAGGACTGAATAGTGACATCTTTATTAATAGGCGTTGACTCCTTAAGTATTATTACTAAATATAAAAGAAAAAAAAATCAACTGTTAGCATATATGTACGTCTTTAACCCACCATTATTTCCCTTTTGTCCTTTAGAATAAATTTAATATATTTAGCTCCCTATTTCGTTCCACGTAATCTGTTAAAAAGAAAAGGCTTCGTTTATTTATAATCGCATTTACTGTCCGCTACATCAAAAGCAAACTATCGAACGATATTTTTCAACGTTCCAAGCTTATACATTATTAATGTCGACTTCTATTATTTGATTAAAAGTTCACGTAAAGAACCATCGGACGGAATAAATTTGAGCGCAAACGATAATGTCGGTCCGAGTTAGTTTCGTCGAAACTTACCTAATTTCGAGAGAGAAAAGTTTGTCGAAGTAGTTTGAGTTTGGAGGACTTTTAACTATCTATTAGAACATGTAGAGTTGAAATTGTTACTTGTCTGTCGTTGGGATAGTTCGAAGAAATATAAAATTTATTTTTATAAACCAGAGTAGAAACTATACAGGGTGAGTTTCCTACGATGTTCTCTATGGGTATCTCGGAAACTACTGGAGATAGAGAGTCGGTTAAATAGGGAAACAATTGCAGTTTTGTGGGGTCATAAATATGCGCCTTTCAGATTTTTGAAAAAGTTCAAGGCTTACTAGATATTTCGGAAAAAACAAATTTCGGCTATTTTAAAAATTGTCCCTAACTCCATTATAAGCGGATTTAGACAAAAAGTTTTCAGATAAAAGTTATAGATAATCACATCCTTAATAAGACTGTGCCCTCCGTTTTCTTCTAAAGCCTGTCATTTTTGACATATGACACAAACATATGTTTTTTTAAATGGAAACCATAGTTGGCCATGACTTCATAAAAAGCGCCATTTTTTAAGCTTTTCAGCGATCTATCCATTTTAGATTTTTTTTTATGTGGTATGGTTAACAATAAGGTTTACAAAAGAACTTGTGAATTAAGAGAGGCACTCGATGTGGTGGTACGAGAGAAGTTTAATTAAGTCGACCGGTCCTTCTATGAGAATAGGTAGTTTTTCAGTTTTAAAAAGATGCAACTCAAAACAATGGCGGATTTTTTGAATATTTTCTAAAATAACTTAGTGTATGCAATGATATTATTTTTGTGTAATGTAAATTGTAAGGAACCGTTTAGTAATATATTCTAACTTTTTTAAAGTTTTATAAATCATAATAGAATAAGAATACCATGCAATCCAATTGATATTAATCAAGAAAGATCAGAATTGGCTATAAGTAAATGTAACTTTTCTAACATGTCTTGAAAACCGTTCTCTAAAAAACGTAACATTCACCGGTTAACGTATCCTCGTAAATGTATGGTCAAGAAAAGATGAACCTAATAATCCTACACGCTTTTCTTCATTTGAAAAATTCATATTTACAATTTTTGCTTATTTTAATTTACGAAGTTTGGATGTGACAGCTTCACATTTCCGAGAGCAAAGATGATTAAACTTGTTTCCATGGCTAACTAAGTGAAATTGTTTAAAAATTATAAGAATTGGCTATAACTCAGTAATTTTTCGAAGAAAACATATTTTAGCTTATATCGCTGAAAAGCTTAAAAAATGGCGCTTTTTATGAAGACATGGCCAACTATGGTTTCCATTTAAAAAACATATGTTTGTGTCATATGTCAAAAATGACAGGCTTTAGAAGAAAACGGAGGGCACAGTCTTATTAAGGATGTGATTATCTATAACTTTTATCTGAAAACTTTTTGTCTAAATCAGCTTAAAATGGAGTTAGGGACAATTTTTAAAATAGCCGAAATTTGTTTTTTCCGAAATATCTAGTAAGCCATGAACTTTTTCAAAAATCTGAAAGGCGCATATTTATGACCCCACAAAACTGCAATTCTTTCCCCATTTAACCGACTCTCTATCTACAGTAGTTTCCGAGATACCCATAGAGAACATCGTAGGAAACTCACCCTGTATAAGTGATAAGTAATGATTTAGGTGCTGAATATTTTAAAACTTGGATAGTTAAATAATATATTTTGTGGCATAGAAATTGGAACACCTAGTAAAAATAAATATAAAAAATGTCATTACATGTATTTACATTTATCCAAAAAAGTCCTATGGATATTTCGCCATTGGAAGAAAATCTACGAAATAAAATAGTTATTTTTGTAAACACTGCTGCATTAATCCAACGGAGACTAATTGTCAGCAGTGGCTTAGTAATGAACAAATTTGCCTAATAGACAAAAAAATGCTTAACGTTGTAGCATAATTAATAAAATATGTGGGAAATATTAAATATAATATATTAATTTAACATAATATTAAAACAGGTTTCTGTATGTTAATATTAGGTTTCTTATAAACTAGTATTTATATAGATGGCCCTGGTAGTTCAATTTATAAATATCGTTTTTTTTTTGCAATAATGGAATTCTGGTGATCGCCATTTTATTTATACCGCTACAAGTGTTAACAGCCTTTGATTTTCGATTTATTACCAAATATCCTCCTCCTCCTCCTTCCTATTACTCTATAAGAGTATGGTGCTATTATGATAACGCATTTATGGTGTCTTTCCATGTTGTACTGTCTTACGCAGCAGTACTGGCCTCGTGCAGACTGTGACCTATTATTGTCTTCATTTAGTCCACCCAACGGTTTGACGATCTCCCTCTAGGACGTTTCTCGTTCACTTTTCCCTCCACAGTTAGTTTTTCTAGACCATTGGTGTTCCTGGATATGTGGCCAAAGTATCTTAAGTATGACTGATTTATTGATATCGACAGTCTAGATTCGATATTCAGTCGTTGTAGTATTGAAATATTTGTACGGTGAGCTGTGTACGGTATTCGCAGCATCCGTCTATAACACCACATTTCAAAAGCATCGATTTTACGTTTCATTGCCAACTTCAATGTCCATGTCTCTGAGGCATAAGTGGCAATGGGGAAAATTAGGGCTCTTAGTAGTCTGAGTTTGTTGCTAATTGA